>NW_027174665.1:0-115000 GCF_000390325.3 Nicotiana tomentosiformis
GAATTCTAGTTTTTTGGCCGAAAAACGTAAAAAATGAGGAACGATCACGGCAGGGCGGTGACTATGGTTCCTTAGTTCGTATTTGATTGCCCGGAAAAATTTTAGGTGATGCGACTCCGGGGGGCCCTACCCACTGGGAAGGCGTGTGCTATAGCACACGAAAATATAGGAATCAGGCGAAATTCTAGTTTTTTGGCCGAAAACGCAAAAATTGAAGAACGATCATGGCGGGGCGGTGACTATGGTTCCTTAGGTCATATTTGATGGACTGGAAATATTTTAGGCGATCAGGGTCCGGGGGGGCCGGGACCACTCGGAATGCGTGGGCTATAACACACGAAAATATGGGAATCGCGCGGAATTCTAGTTGTTTGGCCGAAAAATGCAAAAAATAAGGAACGATCATGGCGGGGCGGATACTATGGTTCCTTAGGTCGTATTTGATAGTCCGGAAAAATTTTAGGCGATAGGGGTCAGGAGGTCCCGGGACCACTCGGAAGGCGTGGGCTATAACACACAAAAATATGGGAATCACGCGGAATTCTAGTTGTTTGGCCGAAAAACGCAAAAAATGAGGAACGATCATGGCGGGGTGGTTACTATGGTTCCTTAGGTCGTATTTGATGGCCCGGAAAATTTTTAGGCGATCGGGGTTCGGGGTTTCCGGGACCCCTTGGAAGGCGTGGGCTGAACACGAAAATATAGAAATCGCGCGGAATTATAGTTTTTGGCTGAAAAACGCAATAGACTAGGAACGATTATGGCGGGGAGGTGACTATGGTTCCTTAGGTCGTATTTGATAGTCCGGAAAATTTTTAGGCGATCCGGCTCCGGGTGGCCCGACCCACTCAAAGGAGTGGGCGATAGCATACAAAAATTTGGGAATCGGGCGGAATTCTAGTTTTTTGGCCAAAAAATGCAAAAAATGAGGAACGATCATGGCGAGGTGGTGACTATGGTTCCTTAGGTCTTAATTGATGGCCCAAAAATTTTTTAGGCGATCCGAGTCCGGCGGCCCGGCCCACTCGGAAGGCGTGGGCAATAGCACACAAAAATATGCTAATCGAGCGGAATTCTAGTTTTTTGGCCGAAAACGCAAAAAATAAGGAACGATCATGGCGAGGTGGATACTATGGTTCCTTAGGTCATATTTGATTGTCCGGAAAAATTTTAGGCGATCGAGGTCCGCGGCTCTTGGGACCACTCGGAATTCGTGGGTATAGCACACGAAAATATGGGAATCGGGCGAAATTCTAGGTCTTTTTCAATAACATGCAAAAAAATGTGGAAATATCTTTGCAGGGCGGTGGCTATGGTTCCTTTGGTCTTATTTGATAGTCCGGAAAAATATTAGGCGATAGGTGTCCGGAGGTCCCGGGACCACTCGGAAGGTGTGGGCTATAACACACTAAAATATGGGAATCGCGCGGAATTCTAGTTTTTAGGCCGAAATAAGCAAAAAATGAGAAACGATGATGGCGGGGCGGTTACTATGGTTCCTTGGGTCATATTTGACGGCCCGAAAAATTTTTAGGCGATCGGGGTCCGGGGGTCCCGGAACCACTTGGAAGGGTGGGCAATAGCACACAAAAATATTGTAATCGGGCGAAATTCTAGTTTTTTGGCCGAAAAACGCAACAAAAGAGGAATGATCATGGCTGGCCGGTGACTATGGTTCCTTAGGTCGTATCTGATAGTCCGGAAAAGTTTTAGGCGATAGGGGTCCGGAGACCCGGGACCACTCGGAAGGCGTGGGCTATAACACACAAAAATATGGGATCGCGCGGAATTCTAGTTGTTTGGCCGAAAAACGCAAAAAATGAGGAACGATCATGGCGGGGCGGATACTATGGTTCCTTAGGTCGTATTTGATAGTCCGGAAAAATTTTAGGCGATAGGGGTCCGGAGGTCCCAGGACCACTCGGAAGGTGTGGGCTATAACACACAAAAATATGGGAATCGCGCGGAATTCTAGTTGTTTGGCCGAAAAACGCAAAAAATAAGGAACGATCATGGCGGGGTGGTTACTATGGCTCCTTAGGTCGTATTTGATGGCCCGGAAAATTTTTAGGCGATCGGGGTTCCCGGGACCCCTTGGAAGGCGTGGGCTGCACACGAAAATATTGAAATCGCGCGGAATTATAGTTTTTTGGCTGAAAAACGCAAAAGACTAGGAACGATCATGGCGGGGAGGTGACTATGGTTCCTTAGGTCGTATTTGATAGTCCGGAAAATTTTTAGGCGATCCGGCTCCGGGGGCCCCGACCCACTCGGAAGGCGTGGGCGATAGCATACAAAAATATGGGAATCGGGCGGAATTCTAGTTTTTTGGCCAAAAAATGCAAAAAATGAGGAACGATCATGGCGAGGCGGTGACTATGGTTCCTTAGGTCTTAATTGATGGCCCGATATTTTTTTTTGCCATCCGAGTTCGGCGGCCCGGCGCACTCGGAAGGCTTGGGCAATAGCACACAAAAATATGGTAATCGAGCGGAATTCTAGTTTTTTTGCCGAAAAACACAAAAAATAAGGAACGATCATGGCGGGGCGGATACTATGGTTCCTTAGGTCGTATTTGATTGTACGGAAAAATTTTAGGCGATCGAGGTCCGCGGCTCTTAGGACCACTCGGAATGCGTGGGTATAGCATACGAAAATATGGGAATCGGTCTTTTTCAGTAACATGCAAAAAAATATGGATAGATCTGGGCAGGGCGGTGACTATGGTTCCTTTGGTATTATTTGATAGTCCGAAAAAATATTAGGCGATAGGGGTCTGGAGGTTCCGGGACCACTCGGAAGGCGTGGGTTATAACACACAAAAATATGGGAATCGCACGGAATTCTAGTTGTTTGGCCGAACATCGCAAAAAATGAGGAATGATTATGGCGGGGCGGATACTATGGTTCCTTAGGTCGTATTTGATAGTCCGGAAAAATTTTAGGCTATAGGGGTCAGGAGGTCCTGGGACCACTCGGAAGGCGTGGGCTATAACACACAAAAATATGGGAATCGCGCGGAATTCTAGTTGTTTGGCCGAAAAATGCAACAAATGAGGAAAGATCATGGCGGGGTGGTTACTATGGTTCCTTAGGTCGTATTTGATGGCCCGGAAAATTGTTAGGCGATCGTGGTTCGGGGTTCCCGGGACCCCTTGGAAGGCGTGGGCTTTAGCACACGAAAATATGGAAATCGCGCGGAATTCTAGTTTTTTGGCTGAAAAACGCAAAAGACTAGGAACGATCATGGCGGGGTGGTGACTATGGTTCCTTAGGTCGTATTTGATAGTCCGAAAAATTGTTAGGCAATCCGGCTCCGGGGGGCCCGACCCACTCGGAAGGCGTGGGCGATAGCACACAAAAATATGGGAATCGGGCAGAATTCTAGTTTTTTGGCCAAAAAATTCAAAAAACAAGGAACGATCATGGCGAGGTGGTGACTATGGTTCCTTAGGTCCTAATTGATGGCCCGAAATTTTTTTAGGCAATCCGAGTCCGGCGGCCCGGCCCACTCGGAAGGCGTGGGTGATAGCATACAAAAATATGGTAATCGAGCGGAATTCTAGTTTTTTGGACGAAAACCGCAATAAATGAGGAACGATCATGGCGGGGCGGTGACTATGGTTCCTTAGGTCGAATTTGATGGCCCGGAAAATTTTAGGCGATCGGGGACCACGGCTCCCGGGACCACTCGGAAAGCGTAAGCTATAGCACACTAAAATATGCAAATCGCGCGGAGTTCAAGGGTTTTGGCCGAAAAATGCAAAGCATTTGGAACGATCATGGTGGAGCGGTGACTATGGTACCTTAGGACGTATTTGATAGTCTGAAAAAATTTTAGGCGATCGGGGTCCGCGGCTTCCTGGACCACTTGGAAGGCGTGGGTATAGCACACGAAAATATGGGAATCGGGTGTAATTCTAGTTTTTTGGCCGAAATATGCAAAAATTGAGAAACGATGATGGAGGGGCGGTTACTATGGTTCCATGGGTCGTATTTGACGGCCCGGAAAAATTTTAGGCGATCGGGGTCCGGGGGTCCCGGAACCACTTGGAAGGGTGGGCAATAGCACACAAAAATATTGTAATCGGGCGAAATTCTAGTTTTTTGGCCGAAAAACGCAACAAAAGAGGAATGATCATGGCTGGCCGGTGACTATGGTTCCTTAGGTCGTATTTGATAGTCCGGAAAAATTTTAGGCGATAGGGGTCCGGAGTTCCCGGGTTCACTTGGAAGGCGTGGGCTATAGGACACGAAAATATGGGAATCGCGCGGAATTCTAGTTGTTTAGCCGAAAAATACAAAAAATGAGGAACGATCATGTCGGGGCGGATACTATGGTTCCTTAGGTCGTATTTGATAGTCTGGAAAAAATTTAGGCGATAGGGGTCCGGAGACCCGGGACCACTCGGAAGGCGTGGGCTATAACACACAAAAATATGGGATCGCGCGGAATTCTAGTTGTTTTGCCGAAAAACGCAAAAAATGAGGAACGATCATGGCGGGGCGGATACTATGGTTCCTTAGGTCGTATTTGATAGTCCGGAAAAATTTTAGGCGATAGGGGTCCGGAGGTCCCAGGACCACTCGGAAGGTGTGGGCTATAACACACAAAAATATGGGAATCGCGCGGAATTCTAGTTGTTTGGCCGAAAAACGCAAAAAATAAGGAACGATCATGGCGGGGCGGATACTATGGTTCCTTAGGTCGTATTTGATTGTACGGAAAAATTTTAGGCGATCGAGGTCCGCGGCTCTTAGGACCACTCGGAAGGCATGGGCTATAACACACAAAAATATGAGAATCGAGCGGAATTCTAGTTGTCTGGCCGAAAAATGCAAAAAATGAGGAACGATCATGGCGGGGTGGTTACTATGGCTCCTTAGGTCGTATTTGATGGCCCGGAAAAATTTTAGGCGATCGTGGTTCGGGGTTCCCGGGACCCCTTGGAAGGCGTGGGCTGCACACGAAAATATGGAAATCGCGCGGAATTATAGTTTTTTGGCTGAAAAACGCAAAAGACTAGGAACGATCATGGCGGGGAGGTGACTATGGTTCCTTAGGTCGTATTTGATAGTCCGGAAAAGTTTTAGGCGATCCGGCTCCGGGGGCCCCGACCCACTCGGAAGGCGTGGGCGATAGCATACAAAAATATGGAAATCGGGCGGAATTCTAGTTTTTTGGCCAAAAAATGCAAAACATGAGGAACGATCATGGCGAGGCGGTGACTATGGTTCCTTAGGTCTTAACTGATGGCACGAAATTGTTTTAGGCGATCCGAGTCCGGCGGCTCGGCCCACTCGGAAGGCGTGGGCAATAGCACACAAAAATATTGTAATCGGGCGAAATTCTAGTTTTTTGGCCGAAAAACGCAACAAAAGAGGAATGATCATGGCTGGCCGGTGACTATGGTTCCTTAGGTCGTATTTGATAGTCCGGAAAAATTTTAGGCGTTAGGGGTCCGTAGTGCCCAGGTTCACTTGGAAGGCGTGGGCTATAGGACACGAAAATATGGGAATCGCGCGGAATTCTAGTTGTTTGGCCGAACAACGCAAAAAATGAGGAACGATCATGGCGGGGCGGATACTATGGTTCCTTAGGTCGTATTTGATAGTACGGAAAAATTTTAGGCTATAGGGGTCAGGAGGTCCCGGGACCACTCGGAAGGCGTGGGCTATAACACACAAAAATATGGGAATCGCGCGGAATTCTAGTTGTTTGGCCGAAAAACGCAAAAAATGAGGAACGATCATGGCGGGGCGGATACTATGGTTCCTTAGGTCGTATTTGATAGTCCGGAAAAATTTTAGGCGATAGGGGTCCGGAGGTCCCAGGACCACTCGGAAGGTGTGGGCTATAACACACAAAAATATGGGAATCGCGCGGAATTCTAGTTGTTTGGCCGAAAAACGCAAAAAATAAGGAACGATCATGGCGGGGCGGATACTATGGTTCCTTAGGCCGTATTTGATAGTCCAGAAAAATTTTAGGCGATAGGGGTCAGGAGGTCCCAGGACCACTCGGAAGGCATGGGCTATAACACACAAAAATATGAGAATCGAGCGGAATTCTCGTTGTCTGGCCGAAAAACGCTAAAAATGAGGAACGATCATGGCGGGGTGGTTACTATGGCTCCTTAGGTCGTATTTGATGGCCCGGAAAAATTTTAGGCGATCGTGGTTCGGGGTTCCCGGGACCCCTTGGAAGGCGTGGGCTACACACGAAAATATGGAAATCGCGCGGAATTATAGTTTTTTGGCTGAAAAACGCAAAAGACTAGGAACGATCATGGCGGGGAGGTGACTATGGTTCCTTAGGTCGTATTTGATAGTCCGGAAAAGTTTTAGGCGATCCGGCTCCGGGGGCCCCGACCCACTCGGAAGGCGTGGGCGATAGCATACAAAAATATGGGAATCGGGCGGAATTCTAGTTTTTTGGCCAAAAATGCAAAAAATGAGGAACGATCATGGCGAGGCGGTGACTATGGTTCCTTAGGTCTTAACCGATGGCCCGAAATTGTTTTAGGCGATCCGAGTCCGGCGGCTCGGCCCACTCGGAAGGCGTGGGCAATAGCACACAAAAATATTGTAATCGGGCGAAATTCTAGTTTTTTGGCCGAAAAACGCAACAAAAGAGGAATGATCATGGCTGGCCGGTGACTATGGTTCCTTAGGTCGTATTTGATAGTCCGGAAAAATTTTAGGCGATAGGGGTCCGGAGTTCCCGGGTTCACTTGGAAGGCGTGGGCTATAGGACACGAAAATATGGGAATCGCGCGGAATTCTAGTTGTTTGGCCGAACAACGCAAAAAATGAGGAACGATCATGGCGGGGCGGATACTATGGTTCCTTAGGTCGTATTTGATAGTCCGGAAAAATTTTAGGCTATAGGGGTCAGGAGGTCCCGGGACCACTCGGAAGGCGTGGGCTATAACATACAAAAATATAGGAATCGCGCGGAATTCTAGTTGTTTGGCCGAAAAATGCAACAAATGAGAAAAGATCATGGCGGGGTGGTTACTATGGTTCCTTAGGTCGTATTTGATGGCCCGGAAAATTTTAGGCGATCGGGGTTCGGGGTTCCCGGGACCCCTTGGAAGGCGTGGGCTTTAGCACACGAAAATATGGAAATCGCGCGGAATTCTAGTTTTTTAGCTGAAAAATGCAAAAGACTAGGAACGATCATGGCGGGGCGGTGACTATGGTTCCTTAGGTCGTATTTGATAGTCCGGAAAATTTTTAGGCGATCCGGCTCCGGGGGGCCCGACCCACTCGGAAGGCGTGGGCGATAGCACACAAAAATATAGGAAGCAGAATTCTAGTTTTTTGGCCAAAAAATGCAAAAAAGGAGGAACGATCATGGCGAGGCGGTGACTATGGTTCCTTAGGTCTTAATTGATGGCCCGAAATTTTTTTAGGCGATCCGAGTCCGGCGGCCCGGCCCACTCGGAAGGCGTGGGCAATAGCACATAAAAATATGGTAATCGAGCGAAATTCTAGTTTTTTGGCCGATAACGCAAAAAATAAGGAACGATCATGGCGGGGCGGATACTATGGTTCCTTAGGTCGTATTTGATTGTCCGGATAAATTTTAGGCAATCGAGGTCCGCGGCTCTTGGGACCACTCGGAATGCGTGGGTATAGCACACGAAAATATGGGAATCGGGCGAAATTCTAGGTCTTTTTCAGTAACATGCAAAAAAATGTGGAAGGATCTTGGCAGGGCGGTGACTATGGTTCCTTTGGTCTTATTTGATAGTCCGGAAAAATATTAGGCGATATGGGTCCGGAGGTCCCGGGACCACTCGGAAGGCGTCGGCTATAACACACAAAAATATGGGAATCGCACGGAATTCTAGTTGTTTGGCCGAAAAACGCAAAAAATGAGGAACGATCATGGCGGGGCGGATACTATGGTTCCTTAGGTCGTATTTGATAGTCCGGAAAAATTTTAGGCTATAGGGATCAGGAGGTCCCGGGACCACTCGGAAGGCGTGGGCTATAACACACAAAAATATGGGAATCGCGCGGAATTCTAGTTGTTTTCCCGAAAAACGCAAAAAATGAGGAACGATCATGGCGGGGTGGTTACTTTGGTTCCTTAGGTCGTATTTGATGGCCCGGAAAATTTTTAGGCGATCGGGGTTTGGGGTTCCCGGGACCCCTTGGAAGGTGTGGGCTAAAGCACACGAAAATATGGAAATCGCGCGGAATTCTAGTTTTTTGGCTGAAAAACGCAAAAGTCTAGGAAAGATCATGGCGGGGTGGTGACTATGGTTCCTTAGGTCGTATTTGATAGTCCGGAAAATTTTTAGGCGATCCGGCTCCGGGGGCCCGACCCACTCGGAAGGCGTGGGCGATAGCACACTAAAATATGGGAATCGGGCGGAATTCTACTTTTTGGCCAAAAAATGCAAAAAATGAGGAACGATAATGGCGAGGCGGTGACTATGGTTCCTTAGGTCCTAATTGATGGCCCGAAAACTTTTAGGCGATCCGAGTCCGGCGGCCCGGCCCACTCGGAAGGCGTGGGCAATAGCACACAAAAATATGGTAATCGAGCGAAATTCTAGTTTTTTGGACGAAAACCGCAATAAAAGACGAACGATCATGGCGGGGCGGTAACTATGGTTCCTTAGGTCGTATTTGATGGCCCGGAAAATTTTAGGCGATCGGGGTCCACGGCTCCCGGGACCACTTGGAAAGCGTAAGCTATAGCACACTAAAATATGCAAATCGCGCGGAGTTCTAGTTTTTTGGCCGAAAAATGCAAAGCATTTGGAACGATCATGGTGGGGCGGTGACTATAGTACCTTAGGACGTATTTGATAGTGTGGAAAAATTTTAGGCGATCGGGGTCTGCGGCTCCCCGGACCACTTGGAAGGCGTGGGTATAGCACACGAAAAAATGGGAATCGGGCGTAATTCTAGTTTTTTGGCCGAAATATGCAAAAAATGAGAAACGATGATGGCGGGGTGGTTACTATGGTTCCTTAGGTCGTATTTGACGGCCCGAAAAAATTTTAGGCGATCGGGGTCCGAGGGTCCCGGAACAACTTGGAAGGGTGGGCAATAGCACACCAAAAAAATTATAATCGGGCGGAATTCTAGTGTTTTGGCGGAAAAACGCAACAAATGAGGAATGATCATGGCTGGGCGGTGACTATGGTTCCTTAGGTCCTATTTGATAGTCCGGAAAAATTTTAGGCGATAGAGGTCCGGAGTTCCCGGGTTCAATTGGAAGGCGTGGGCTATAGGACACGAAAATATGGAAATCGCGCGGAATTCTAGTTTTTTGGCCGAAAAACGGAAAAAACTAGGAACGATCATGGCTGGGGGGTGACTATGGTTCCTTAGGTCTTATTTGATAGTCCAGAAAATTTTAGGCGATAGAGGTCCGGAGACCCGGGACCACTCTGAAGGCGTGGGCTATAACACACAAAAATATGGGATCGCGCGGAATTCTAGTTGTTTGGCCGAAAAACAAAAAAAATGAGGAACGATCATGGCGGGGATGATACTATGGTTCCTTAGGTCCTATTTGATAGTCCGGAAAAATTTTAGGCGATAGAGGTCCGGAGTTCCCGGGTTCACTTGGAAGGCGTGGGCTATAGGACACGAAAATATGGAAATCGCGCGGAATTCTAGTTTTTTGGCCGAAAAACAGAAAAAACTAGGAACGATCATGGCTGGGCGGTGACTATGGTTCCTTAGGTCTTATTTGATAGTCCAGAAAATTTTAGGCGATAGGGGTCCGGAGACCCGGGACCACTCTGAAGGCGTGGGCTATTACACACAAAAATATGGGATCGCGCGGAATTCTAGTTGTTTGGCCGAAAAACAAAAAAAATGAGGAACGATCATGGCGGGGATGATACTATGGTTCCTTAGGTCGTATTTGATAGTCTGGAAAAATTTTAGGCGATAGGGGTCCGGAGGTCCCAGGACCACTCGGAAGGTGTGGGCTATAACACACAAAAATATGGGAATCGCGCGGAATTCTAGTTGTTTGGCCGAAAAACGCAAAAAATAAGGAACGATCATGGCGGGGCGGATACTATGGTTCCTTAGGTCGTATTTGATTGCCTGAAAAAAATTTTGGCGATCGGGGTCCGCGGCTCTTGGGACCACTCGGAATGCGTGGGTCCCCGGACCACTTGGAAGGCATGGGTATAGCACACGAAAATATGGGAATCGGGGGTAATTCTAGTTTTTCGGCCAAAATATGCAAAAAATGAGAAACGATGATGGCGGGGTGGTTACTATGGTTCCTTAGGTCGTATATGACGGCCCGGAAAACATTTAGGCGATCGGGGTCCGGGGGTCCCGGAACCACTTGGAAGGGTGGGGAATAGCACACAAAAATATTGTAATCGGGCGGAATTCTAGTTTTTTGGCCAAAAAACGCAACAAATGAGGAATGATCATGGCTGGGCGGTGACTATGGTTCCTTAGGTCGTATTTAATAGTCCGTAAAAATTTTAGGCGATAGGGGTCCAGAGTTCTCGGGTTCACTTGGAAGGCGTGGGCTATAGGACACGAAAATATGGGAATCGCGCGGAATTCTAGTTGTTTGGCCGAAAAACGTAAAAAATGAGAAACGATCATGGCGTGGCTGATACTATGGTTCCTTAGGTCGTATTTGATAGTCCGGCAAAATTTTAGGCGATAGGGGTCCGGAGGTCCCGGGACCACTCGGAAGGTGTGGGCTATAACACACAAAAATATGGGCATCGCGCGGAATTCTAGTTGTTTGGCCGAAAAACGCAATAAATAAGGAACAATCATGGCGGGGTGGATGCTGTGGTTCCTTAGGTCGTATTTGATTGCCCGTAAAAGTTTTAGGCGATCGGGGTCTGCGGCTCCCCGGACCACTTGGAAGGCGTGGGTATAGCACACGAAAATATGGGAATCGGGCGTAATTCTAGTTTTTTGGTCGAAAAATGCAAAAAATGAGAAACGATGATGGCAGGGCGGTTACTATGGTTCCTTAGGCCGTATTTGACGGCCCGGAAAAAGTTTAGTCAATCGGGGTCCGGGGGTCCCGGAACCACTTGGAAGGGTGGGCAATAGCACACAAAAATATTGTAATCGGGCGGAATTCTAGTTTTTTGGCCGAAAAACGCAATAAATGAGGAATGATCATGGCTGGGCGGTGACTATGATTCCTTAGGTCGTATTTGATAGTCCGGAAAAATTTTAGGCGACAGGGATCCGGAGTTCCCGGGTTCACTTGGAAGGCGTGGGCTATAGGACACGAAAATATAGGAATCGCGCGGAATTCTAGTTTTTTGGCCGAAAAACAGAAAATACTAGGAACGATATGGCTGAGCGGTGACTATGGTTCCTTAGCTCTTATTTGATAGTCCGGAAAATTTTTAGGCGATCGGGGTCCGCGGCTCTTGGGACCACTCGGAATGCGTGGGTATAGCACACGAAAATATGGGAATCGGGCGAAATTCTAGTTGTTTGGCCGAAAAACGCAAAAAATGAGGAACGATCATGGCGGGGCGGATACTATGGTTCCTTAGGTCGTATTTGATAGTCCGGAAAATTTTTAGGCGATCGGGGTCCAGTCGTCCCGGGACCCCTCGGAAGGCGTGGGCTAAAGCACACGAAAATATGAAATCGCACGGAATTCTAGTTGTTTGGCCGAAAAACGCAAAAGACTAGGAATGATCATGGCGGGGCGGTGACTATGGTTCCTTAGGTCGTATTTGATAGTCCAAAAAATTGTTAGGCGATCCGGCTGCGGGGAGCCCGACCCACTCGGAAGGCGTGGGCGATAGCACACAAAAATATGGAAATCGGGCGGAATTCTAGTTTTTTGGCCAAAAAATGCAAAAAATGAGGAACAATCATGGAGAGGCGGTGACTATGGTTCCTTAGGTCGTATTTGATGGCCCGGAAAATTTTAGGCGATCGGGGTCCACGACTCCCGGGACCACTCGGAAGGCGTAAGCTATAGCACACGAAAATATGCAAATCGCGCGGAGTTCTAGTTTTTTGGCCGAAAAATGCAAAGCATTTAGAACGATCATGGTGGGGCGGTGACTATGGTACCTTAGGTCGTATTTGATAGTCCGGAAAAATTTTAGGCGATCGGGGTCTGCGGCTCCCCGGACCACTTGGAAGGCGTGGGTATAGCACACGAAAATATGGGAATCGGGCGTAATTCTAGAATTTTGGTCGAAAAATGCAAAAAATGAGAAACGATGATGGCAGGGCGGTTACTATGGTTCCTTAGGTCGTATTAGACGGCCCGAAAAAATTTTAGTGGATCGGGGTCCAGGGGTCCCGGAACCACTTGGAAGGGAGGGCAATAGCACACAAAAATATTGTAATCGGGCGGAATTCTAGTTTTTTGGCCGAAAAATGCAACAAACGAGGAATGATCATGGCTGGGCGGTGACTATGGTTCCTTAGGTCGTATTTGATGGCCCGGAAAATTTTAGGCGATCGGGGTCCACGACTCCCGGGACCACTCGGAAGGCGTAAGCTATAGCACACGAAAATATGCAAATCGCTTGGAGTTCTAGTTTTTTGGCCGAAAAATGCAAAGCATTTAGAATGATCATGGTGGGGCGGTGACTATGATACCTTAGGTCGTATTTGATAGTCCGGAAAATTTTTAGGCGATCGGGGTCTGCGGCTCCCCGGACCACTTGGAAGGCGTGGGTATAGCACACGAAAATATGGGAATCAGGCGTAATTCTAGTTTTTTGGTCGACAAATGCAAAAAATGAGAAACGATGATGGCAGGGCGGTTACTATGGTTCGTTAGGTCGTATTTGACGGCCCAGAAAAACTTTAGTCGATCGGGGTCCGGGGGTCCCGGAACCACTTGGATGGGTGGGCAATAGCACACAATAATATTGTAATCGGGAGGAATTCTAGTTTTTTGGCCGAAAAATGCAACAAATGAGGAATGATCATGGCTGGGCGGTGACTATGGTTCCTTAGGTCGTATTTGATGGCCCGGAAAATTTTAGGCGATCGGGGTCCACGACTCCCGGGACCACTCGGAAGGCGTAAGCTATAGCACACGAAAATATGCAAATCGCGTGGAGTTCTAGTTTTTTGGCCGAAAAATGCAAAGCATTTAGAAAGATCATGGTGGGGCGGTGACTATGATACCTTAGGTCGTATTTGATAGTCCGGAAAAATTTTAGGCGATCGGGGTCTGCGGCTCCCCGGACCACTTGGAAGGCGTGGGTATAGCACACGAAAATATGGGAATCGGGCGTAATTCTAGTTTTTTGGTCGAAAAACGCAAAAAATGAGAAACGATGATGGCAGGGCGGTTACTATGGTTCCTTGGGTCGTATTTGGCGGCCCGAAAAAATTTTAGTCGATCGGTGTCCAGTGGTCCCGGAACCACTTGGAAGGGTGGGAAATAGCACACAAATATATTGTAATCGGGCGGAATTCTAGTTTTTTGGCCGAAACACACAATAAATGAGGAATGATCATGGCTGGGCGGTGACTATGGTTCCTTAGGTCGTATTTGATAGTCCGGAAAAATTTTAGGCGACAGGGGTCCGGAGTTCCCGGGTTCACTTGGAAGGCGTGGGCTATAGGACACGAAAATATGGGAATCGCGCGGAATTCTAGTTTTTTGGCCGAAAAATGAAAAAAACTAGGAACGATATGGCTGGGCGGTGACTATGGTTCCTTAGGTCTTATTTGATAGTTCGGAAAATTTTTAGGCGATCGGGGTCCGCGGCTCTTGGGACCACTCGGAATGCGTGGGTATAGCACACAAAAATATGGGAATCGGGCGAAATTCTAGTTGTTTGGCCGAAAAACGCAAACAATGAGGAACGATCATGGCGGGGCGGATACTATGGTTCCTTAGGTCGCATTTGATAGTCCGGAAAATTTTTAGGTGATCGGGGTCCGGTGGTCCCGGGACCCCTCGAAAGGCGTGGGCTAAAGCACACGAAAATATGGAATCGCGCGGAATTCTAGTTGTTTGGCCGAAAAATGCAAAAGACTTGGAATGATCATGGCGGTGCGGTGACTATGGTTCTTTAGGTCGTATTTGATAGTCCGGAAAATTTTTAGGCGATCCGGCTACGGGGAGCCCGACCCACTCGGAAGGCGTGGGCGATAGCACACAAAAATATGGAAATCGGGCGGAATTCTAGTTTTTGTGCCAAAAAATGCAAAAAATGAGGAACGATCATGGAGAGGCGGTGACTATGGTTCCTTAGGTCGTATTTGATGGCCCGGAAAATTTTAGGCGATCGGGGTCCACGACTCCCGGGACCACTCGGAAGGCGTAAGCTATAGCACACGAAAATATGCAAATCGCGCGGAGTTTTAGTTTTTTGGCCGAAAAATGCAAAGCATTTAGAACGATCATGGTGGGGCGGTGACTATGGTACCTTAGGTCGTATTTGATAGTCCGGAAAATTTTTAGGCGATCGGGGTCTACGGCTCCCCGGACCACTTGGAAGGCGTGGGTATAGCACACGAAAATATGGGAATCGGGCGTAATTCTAGTTTTTTGGTCGAAAAATGCAAAAAAATGAGAAACGATGATGGCAGGGCGGTTACTATGGTTCCTTAGGTCGTATTTGACGGCCCGGAAAAATTTTAGTCGATCGGGGTCCGGGGGTCCCGGAACCACTTGGAAGGGTGGGCAATAGCACACAAAAATATTGTAATCGGGCGGAATTCTAGTTTTTTGGCCGAAAAATGCAACAAATGAGGAATGATCATGGCTGGGCGGTGACTATGGTTCCTTAGGTCGTATTTGATGGCCCGGAAAATTTTTTGGCGATCGGGGTCCACGACTCCCGGGACCACTCGTAAGGCGTAAGCTATAGCACACGAAAATATGCAAATCGCATGGAGTTCTAGTTTTTTGGCCGAAAAATGCAAAAAATGAGGAACGATCATGGAGAGGCGGTGACTATGATACCTTAGGTCGTATTTGATGGCCCGGAAATTTTTTAGGCGATCGAGGTCTGCGGCTCCCCGGACCACTTGGAAGGCGTGGGTATAGCACACGAAAATATGGGAATCGGGCGTAATTCTAGTTTTTTGGTCGAAAATGCAAAAAATGAGAAACGATGATGGCAGGGCGGTTACTATGGTTCCTTGGGTCGTATTTGACGGCCCGGAAAAATTTTAGTCGATCGGGGTCCGGTGGTCCCGGAACCACTTGGAAGGGTGGGAAATAGCACACAAATATATTGTAATCGGGCGGAATTCTAGTTTTTTGGCCGAAACACGCAATAAATGAGGAATGATCATGGCTGGGCGGTGACTATGGTTCCTTAGGTCGTATTTGATAGTCCGGAAAAATTTTAGGCGACAGGGGTCCGGAGTTCCCGGGTTCACTTGGAAGGCGTGGGCTATAGGACACGAAAATATGGGAATCGCGCGGAATTCTAGTTTTTTGGCCGAAAAATGAAAAAAACTAGGAACGATATGGCTGGGCGGTGACTATGGTTCCTTAGGTCTTATTTGATAGTTCGGAAAATTTTTAGGCGATCGGGGTCCGCGGCTCTTGGGACCACTCGGAATGCGTGGGTATAGCACACAAAAATATGGGAATCGGGCGAAATTCTAGTTGTTTGGCCGAAAAACGCAAACAATGAGGAACGATCATGGCGGGGCGGATACTATGGTTCCTTAGGTCGTATTTGATAGTCCGGAAAATTTTTAGGCGATCGGGGTCCGGTGGTCCCGGGACCCCTCGAAAGGCGTGGGCTAAAGCACACGAAAATATGGAATCGCGCGGAATTCTAGTTGTTTGGCCGAAAAACGCAAAAGACTTGGAATGATCATGGCGGTGCGGTGACTATGGTTCTTTAGGTCGTATTTGATAGTCCGGAAAATTTTTAGGCGATCCGGCTCCGGGGAGCCCGACCCAGTCGGAAGGCGTGGGCGATAGCACACAAAAATATGGAAATCGGGCGGAATTCTAGTTTTTTGGCCAAAAAATGCAAAAAATGAGGAACAATCATGGAGAGGCGGTGACTATGGTTCCTTAGGTCGTATTTGATGGCCCGGAAAATTTTAGGCGATCGGGGTCCACGACTCCCGGGACCACTCGGAAGGCGTAAGCTATAGCACACGAAAATATGCAAATCGCGCGGAGTTCTAGTTTTTTGGCCGAAAAATGCAAAGCATTTAGAACGATCATGGTGGGGCGGTGACTATGGTACCTTAGGTCGTATTTGATAGTCCGGAAAATTTTTAGGCGATCGGGGTCTGCGGCTCCCCGGACCACTTGGAAGGCGTGGGTATAGCACACGAAAATATGGGAATCGGGCGTAATTCTAGTTTTTTGGTCGAAAAATGCAAAAAATGAGAAACGATGATGGCAGGGCGGTTACTATGGTTCCTTAGGTCGTATTTGACGGCCCGGAAAAAATTTTAGTCGATCGGGGTCCGGGGGTCCCGGAACCACTTGGAAGGGTGGGCAATAGCACATAAAAATATTGTAATCGGGCGGAATTCTAGTTTTTTGGCCGAAAAATGCACCAAATGAGGAATGATCATGGCTGGGCGGTGACTATGGTTCCTTAGGTCGTATTTGATGGCCCGGAAAATTTTTTGGCGATCGGGGTCCACGACTCCCGGGACCACTCGTAAGGCGTAAGCTATAGCACACGAAAATATGCAAATCGCATGGAGTTCAAGTTTTTTGGCCGAAAAATGCAAAAAATGAGGAACTATCATGGAGAGGCGGTGACTATGATACCTTAGGTCGTATTTGATGGCCCGGAAAATTTTTAGGCGATCGAGGTCTGCGGCTCCCCGGACCACTTGGAAGGCGTGGGTATAGCACACGAAAATATGGGAATCGGGCGTAATTCTAGTTTTTTGGTCGAAAAATGCAAAAAATGAGAAACGATGATGGCAGGGCGGTTACTATGGTTCCTTAGGTCGTATTTGACGGCCCGGAAAAATTTTAGTCGATCGGGGTCCGGGGGTCCCGGAACCACTTGGAAGGGTGGGCAATAGCACACAAAAATATTGTAATCGGGCGGAATTCTAGTTTTTTGGCCGAAAAATGCAACAAATGAGGAATGATCATGGCTGGGCGGTGACTATGGTTCCTTAGGTCGTATTTGATGGCCCGGAAAATTTTTTGGCGATCGGGGTCCACGACTCCCGGGACCACTCGTAAGGCGTAAGCTATAGCACACGAAAATATGCAAATCGCATGGAGTTCTAGTTTTTTGGCCGAAAAATGCAAAAAATGAGGAACGATCATGGAGAGGCGGTGACTATGATACCTTAGGTCGTATTTGATGGCCCGGAAATTTTTTAGGCGATCGAGGTCTGCGGCTCCCCGGACCACTTGGAAGGCGTGGGTATAGCACACGAAAATATGGGAATCGGGCGTAATTCTAGTTTTTTGGTCGAAAAATGCAAAAAATGAGAAACGATGATGGCAGGGCGGTTACTATGGTTCCTTGGGTCGTATTTGACGGCCCGGAAAAATTTTAGTCGATCGGGGTCCGGTGGTCCCGGAACCACTTGGAAGGGTGGGAAATAGCACACAAATATATTGTAATCGGGCGGAATTCTAGTTTTTTGGCCGAAACACGCAATAAATGAGGAATGATCATGGCTAGGCGGTGACTATGGTTCCTTAGGTCGTATTTGATAGTCCGGAAAAATTTTAGGCGACAGGGGTCCGGAGTTCCCGGGTTCACTTGGAAGGCGTGGGCGATAGCACACAAAAATATGGGAATCGGGCGAAATTCTAGTTCTTTTTCAGTAACATGCAAAAAATGTGGAAAGATCTTGGCAGGGCGGTGACTATGGTTCCTTTGGTCTTATTTGATAGTCCGGAAAAATATTAGTCTATAGGGGTCCGGAGGTCCCGGGACCACTCGGAACGCGTGGGCTATAACACAAAAAAATATGGGAATCGCGCGGAATTCTAGTTGTTTGGCCGAAAAATGCAACAAATGAGGAATGATCATGGCGGGGCGGATACTATGGTTCCTTAGGTTGTATTTGATAGTCCGGAAAAATTTTAGGCGATAGGGTTCAGGAGGTCCCGGGACCACTCGGAAGGCGTGGGCTATAACACACAAAAATATGGGAATCGCGCGGAATTCTAGTTTTTTTCCCGAAAAACGCAAAAAATGAGGAACGATCATGGCGGGGTGGTTACTATGGTTCCTTAGGTCGTATTTGATGGCCCGGAAAATTTTTAGGCGATCGGGGTTTGGGGTTCCCGGGACCCCTTGGAAGGTGTGGGCTAAAGCACACGAAAATATGGAAATCGCGCGGAATTCTAGTTTTTTGGCTGAAAAACGCAAAAGTCTAGGAAAGATCATGGCGGGGCGGTGACTATGGTTCCTTAGGTCGTATTTGATAGTCCGGAAAATTTTTAGGCGATCCGGCTCCGGGGGCCCGACCCACTCGGAAGGCGTGGGCGATAGCACACAAAAATATGGGAATCGCGCGGAATTCTAGTTTTTTGGCAAAAATATGCAAAAAATGAGGAACGATCATGGCCAGGCGGTGACTATTGTTCCTTAGGTCCTAATTGATTGCCCGAAAATTTTTTAGGCGATCCGAGTCCCGCGGCCCGACCCACTCGGAAGGCGTGGGCAATAGCACACAAAAATATGGTAATCGAGCGAAATTCTAGTTTTTTGGCCGAAAAATGCAATAAATGAGGAACGATCATGGCGGGGTGGTGACTATGGTTCCTTAGGTCGTATTTGATGGCCCGGAAAATTTTAGGCGATCGGGGTCCACGGCTCCCGGGACCACTCGGAAGGTGTAAGCTATAGCAAACGAAAATGTGCAAATCGCGCAGAGTTCTAGTTTTTTGGCCGAAAAATGCAAAGCATTTGGAACGATCATGGTGGGGCGGTGACTATGGTACCTTAGGTTGTATTTGATAGTCCGGAAAAATTTTAGGCGATCGGGGTCCACGGCTCCCCGGACCACTTGGAAGGCGTGGGTATAGACACGAAAATATGGGAATCCGGAGTAATTCTAGTTTTTTGGCCGAAAAATGCAAAAGATGAGAAACGATGATCGCTGGGCGGTTACTATGGTTCCTTAGGTAATATTTGACGGCCCGGAAAAATTTTAGGCGATCGGGGTCCGGGGGTCCCGGAACCACTTGGAAGGGTGGGCAATAGCACACAAAAATATTGTAATCGGGCGGAATTCTAGTTTTTTGGCTGAAAAACGCAATAAATGAGGAATGATCATGGCTGGGCGGTGACTATGGTTCCTTAGGTCATATTTGATAGTCCAAAAAAATTTTAGGCGACAGGGGTCCGGAGTTCCCGGGTTCACTTGGAAGGCGTGGGCTATATGACACGAAAATATGGGAATCGCGCGGAATTCTAGTTTTTTGGCC
Source organism: Nicotiana tomentosiformis (assembly GCF_000390325.3). Taxonomy (NCBI): domain Eukaryota; kingdom Viridiplantae; phylum Streptophyta; class Magnoliopsida; order Solanales; family Solanaceae; genus Nicotiana; species Nicotiana tomentosiformis. The sequence goes on from NW_027174665.1 coordinate 19,358, forward strand.
GAAAAACGGAAAAAACTAGGAACGATATGGCTGGGCGGTGACTATGGTTCTTTAGGTCTTATTTGATAGTCCGGAAAATTTTTAGGCGATCGGGGTTCGCGGCTCTTGGGACCACTCGGAATGCATGGGTATAGCACACGAAAATATGGGAATCGGGCGAAATTCTAGTTGTTTGGCCGAAAAACGCAAAAAATGAGGAACGATCATGGCGGGGCGGATACTATGGTTCCTTAGGTCATATTTGATAGTCCGGAAAACATTTAGGCGATCGGGGTCCGGTGGTCCCGGGACCCCTCGGAAGGCATGGGCTAAAGCACATGAAAATATGGAATTGCACAGAATTCTAGTTGTTTGGCCGAAAAACGCAAAAGACTAGGAATGATCATGGCGGGGCTGTGGCTATGGTTCCTTAGGTCGTATTTGATAGTCCGAAAAATTTTTAGGCGATCCGGTTCCGGGGAGCCCGACCCACTCGGAAGGCGTGGGCGATAGCACACAAAAATATGGAAATCGGGCGGAATTCTAGTTTTTTGGCCAAAAAATGCAAAAAATGAGGAACGATCATGGCGAGGCGGTGACTATGGTTCCTTAGGTCGTATTTGAAGGCCCGGAAAATTTTAGGCGATCTGGGTCTACGGCTCCCGGGACCACTCGGAAGGCGTAAGCTTTAGCACACGAAAATATGCAAATCGCACGGAGTTCTAGTTTTTTGGCCGAAAAATGCAAAGTATTTGGAACGAACATGGTGGGTGGTGACTATGGTACCTTAGGTCGTATTTGATAGTCCGGAAAAATTTTAGGCGATCAGGGTCCGCGGCTCCCCGGACCACTTGGAAGGCGTGGGTATAGCACACGAAAATATGGGAAACGGGCGTAATTCTAGTTTTTTGGCCGAAAAATGCAAAAAATGAGAATCGATGATGGCGAGGCGGTTACTATAGTTCCTTAGGTCGTATTTGACGGCCCGAAAATTTTTAGACGATCGGGGTCCGGGAGTCTCAGAACCACTGGGAAGGGTGGGCAATAGCACACAAAAATATTGTTATCCTAGTTTTTTGGCCGAAAAATGCAACAACTGAGGAATGATCATGGCTGGGCGGTAACTATGGTTCCTTAGGTTGTATTTAATAGTACAGAAAAATTTTAGGCGATAGGGGTCCGGAGTTCTCGGGTTCACTTGGAAGGCGTGGGTTATAGGACACAAAATTATGGGAATCGCGCGGAATTCTAGTTGTTTGGCCGAAAAATGCAAAATATAAGGAACGATCAAGGCTGGGCGGTGACTATGGTTCCTTAGGTCTTATTTGATAGTCCGGAAAAATTTTAGGCGATAGGGGTCCGGAGATGCGGGACCACTTGCAAGGCGTGGGTATAGCACATGAAAATATGGGAATCGGGCGGAATTCTAGTTGTTTTGCCGAAAATGCAAAACATGAGAAACGATCATGGCGGGAAGGTGAATATGGTTCCTTAGGTCTTATTTGATGGACCAAAAACTTTTTAGGTGATCCGAGTGCGGGGGGGGCACGGCCCACTCGGAAGGCGTGGGCTATAGCACACGAAAATATGGGAATCGAGCGGAATTCTAGTTTTTTGGCCTAAAAATGCAATAAATGAGGAACGATCATGGCGGGGTGGTGACTATGGTTCCTTAGGTCGTATTTGATGGCCCGGAAAATTTTAGGCGATCGGGGTCCACGGCTCCCGGGACCACTCGGAAGGTGTAAGCTATAGCAAACGAAAATGTGCAAATCGCGCGGAGTTCTAGTTTTTTGGCCGAAAAATGCAAAGCATTTGGAACGATCATGGTGGGGCGGTGACTATGGTACCTTAGGTTGTATTTGATAGTCCGGAAAAATTTTAGGCGATCGGGGTCCGCGGCTCCCCGGACCACTTGGAAGGCGTGGGTATAGACACGAAAATATGGGAATCCGGAGTAATTCTAGTTTTTTGGCCGAAAAATGCAAAAGATGAGAAACGATGATCGCTGGGCAGTTACTATGGTTCCTTAGGTAATATTTGATGGCCCGGAAAAATTTTAGGCGATCGGGGTCCGGGGGTCCCGGAACCACTTGGAAGGGTGGGCAATAGCACACAAAAATATTGTAATCGGGCGGAATTCTAGTTTTTTGGCTGAAAAACGCAATAAATGAGGAATGATCATGGCTGGGCGGTGACTATGGTTCCTTAGGTCATATTTGATAGTCCAAAAAAATTTTAGGCGACAGGGGTCCGGAGTTCCCGGGTTCACTTGGAAGGCGTGGGCTATATGACACGAAAATATGGGAATCGCGCGGAATTCTAGTTTTTTGGCCGAAAAACGGAAAAAACTAGGAACGATATGGCTGGGTGGTGACTATGGTTCTTTAGGTCTTATTTGATAGTCCGGAAAATTTTTAGGCGATCGGGGTCCGCGGCTCTTGGGACCACTCGGAATGCGTGGGTATAGCATACGAAAATATGGGAATCGGGCAAAATTCTAGTTGTTTGGCCGAAAAACGCAAAAAATGAGGAACGATCATGGCGGGGCGGATACTATGGTTCCTTAGGTCATATTTGATAGTCCGGAAAACATTTAGGCGATCGGGGTCCGGTGGTCCCGCGGCTCCCCGGACCACTTGGAAGGCGTGGGTATAGACACGAAAATATGGGAATCCGGAGTAATTCTAGTTTTTTGGCCGAAAAATGCAAAAGATGAGAAACGATGATCGCTGGGCAGTTACTATGGTTCCTTAGGTAATATTTGCACATGAAAATATGGAATTGCACAGAATTCTAGTTGTTTGGCCGAAAAACGCAAAAGACTAGGAATGATCATGGCGGGGCTGTGGCTATGGTTCCTTAGGTCGTATTTAATAGTCCGGAAAATTTTTAGACGATCCGGCTCCGGGGAGCCCGACCCACTCGGAAGGCGTGGGCGATAGCACACAAAAATATGGAAATCGGGCAGAATTCTAGTTTTTTGGCCAAAAATGCAAAAAATGAGGAACGATCATGGCGAGGCGGTGACTATGGTTCCTTAGGTCGTATTTGAAGGCCCGGAAAATTTTAGGGGATCTGGGTCCACGGCTCCCGGGACCACTCGGAAGGCGTAAGCTATAGCACACGAAAATATGCAAATCGCGCGGAGTTCTAGTTTTTTGGCCGAAAAATGCAAAGCATTTGGAACGAACATGGTGGGCGGTGACTATGGTACCTTAGGTCTTATTTGATAGTCCGGAAAAATTTTAGGCGATCGGGGTCCGCGGCTCCCCGGACCACTTGGAAGGCGTGGGTATAGCACACGAAAATATGGGAAACGGGCGTAATTCTAGTTTTTTGGCCGAAAAATGCAAAAAATGAGAATCGATGATGGCGAGGCGGTTACTATAGTTCCTTAGGTCGTATTTGACGGCCCGAAAATTTTTAGACGATCGGGGTCCGGGAGTCTCGGAACCACTGGGAAGGGTGGGCAATAGCACACAAAAATATTGTTATCGGGCGAAATTCTAGTTTTTTGGCCGAAAAATGCAACAAATGAGGAATGATCATGGCTGGGCGGTAACTATGGTTCCTTAGGTTGTATTTGATAGTCCAGAAAAATTTTAGGCGATAGGGGTCCGGAGTTCTCGGGTTCACTTGGAAGGCGTGGGTTATAGGACACGAAATTATGGGAATCGCGCGGAATTCTAGTTGTTTGGCCGAAAAATGCAAAATATAAGGAACGATCAAGGCTGGGCGGTGACTATGGTTCCTTAGGTCTTATTTGATAGTCCAGAAAAATTTTAGGCGATAGGGGTCCGGAGATGCGGGACCACTTGTAAGGCGTGGGTATAGCACATGAAAATATGGGAATCGGGCGGAATTCTAGTTGTTTTACCGAAAAATGCAAAACATGAGAAACGATCATGGCGGGAAGGTGAATATGGTTCCTTAGGTCTTATTTGATGGACCAAAAACTTTTTAGGTGATCCGAGTGCGGGGGGGGGGGGGGCACGGCCCACTCGGAAGGCGTGGGCTATAGCACACGAAAATATGGGAATCGCGCGGAATTCTAGTTGTTTGGCCGAAAAACGCAAAAAATAAGGAACGATCATGGTGGGGCAGATACTATGGTTCCTTAGATCGTATTTGATTGCCCGGAAAAATTTTAGGCGATCGGGGTCCGCGGCTCTTGGGACCACTCGGAATGCGTGGGTATAGCACACAAAAATATGGGAATCGGGCGAAATTCTAGGTCTTTTTCAGTAACATGCAAAAAATGTGGAAAGATCTTGGCAGGGCGGTGACTATGGTTCCTTTGGTCTTATTTGATAGTCTGGAAAAATTTTAGGCGATAGGGGTCCGGTGTTCCCGGGACCACTCGGAAGGCGTGGGCTATAACACATAAAAATATGGGAATCGCGCGGAATTCTAGTTGTTTGGCCGAAAAACGCAAAAAATGAGTAACTATCATGGCGGGGCGGATACTATGGTTCCTTAGGTCGTATTTGATAGTCCGAAAAAATTTTAGGCGATAGGGGTCAGGAGGTCCCGGGACCACTCGGAAGGCGTGGGCTATAACACACAAAAATATGGGAAATGCGCGGAATTCTAGTTGTTTGGCCGAAAAACACAATAAATGAGGAACGATCATGGTGGGGTGGTCACTATGGTTCCTTAGGTATTTTTTGATAGTCCGGAAAAATATTAGGTGATAGGGGTCAGGAGGTCCCGGGACCACTCGGAAGGCGTGGGCTATAACACACAAAAATATGGGAATCGCGTAGAATTCTAGTTGTTTGGCCGACAAATGCAATAACTGAGGAACGATCATGGCGGGGCGGATACTATGGTTCCTTAGGTTGTATTTGATAGTCCGGAAAAATTTTAGGCGATAGGGGTCAGGAGGACCCGGGACCACTCGGAAGGCGTGGGCTATAACACACAAAAATATGGGAAACGCGCGGAATTCTAGTTGTTTGGCCGAAAAACGCATAAAATGAGGATCGATCATGGCGGGGCGGATACTATGGTTCCTTAGGTCGTATTTGATAGTCCAGAAAAATTTTAGGCGATAGGGGTCAGGTGGTCCCGGGACCACTCGGAAGGCGTAGGCTATAACACACAAAAATATGGGAATCGCGCGGAATTCTAGTTTTTTGGCCAAAAAATGCAAAAAATGAGGAACGATCATGGCGGGGTGGTTATTATGGTTCCTTAGGTCGTATTTGATGGCCCGAAAATTTTTTAGGCGATCGGGGTTCGGGGTTCCCGGGACCCCTTGGAAGGCGTGGGCTAAAGCACACGAAAATATGGAAATCGCGCGAAATTCTAGTTTTTTGGCTAAAAAACGCAAAAGACTAGGAACGATCATGGCGGGGCGGTGACTATGGTTCCATAGGTCCTATTTGATATTCCAAAAAATTTTTAGGCGATCCGGCTCCGGGGGGCCCGACCCACTCGGAAGGCATGGGCGATAGCACACAAAAATATAGGAATCGGGCGGAATTCTAGTTTTTTGGCCAAAAAATGCAAAAAATGAGGAACGATCATGGCGAGGCGGTGACTAAGGTTCCTTAGGTCTTAATTGATGGCCCAAAAATTTTTCAGGCGATCCGAGACCGGCGGCCTGGCCCACTCGGAAGGCGTGGGCAATAGCACAAAAAAATATGGTAATCGAGCGGAATTCTAGTTTTTTGGCCGAAAAATGCAATAAATGAGGAACGATCATGGCGGGGCGGTGACTATGGTTCCTTAGGTCATATTTGATGGCCCGGAAAATTTTAGGCGATCGGGGTCCACGGCTCCCGGGACCACTCGGAAGGCGTAAGCTATAGCACACTAAAATATACAAATCGCGCGGAGTTCTAGGTTTTTGGCCGAAAAATGCAAAGCATTTGGAATGATCATGGTGGGGCAGTGACTATGGTTCCTTAGGTCGTATTTGATAGTCCGGAAAATTTTTAGGCGATAGGGGTCCGGAGTTCCCGGGTTCACTTGGAAGGCGTGGGCTATAGGACACGAAAATATGGGAATCGCGCGGAATTCTAGTTGTTTGGCCGAAAAACGCAAAAAATAAGGAACGATCATGGCTGGGCGGTGACTATGGTTCCTTAGGTCTTATTTGATAGTCCGGAAAAATTTTAGGCGATAGGGGTCCGGAGACCCAGGACCACTCGGAAGGTGTGGGCTATAACACACAAAAATATGGGAATCGCGCGGAACTCTAGTTGTTTGGCCGAAAAATGCAACAAATAAGGAACAATCATTGTGGGGTGGTTACTATGATTCCTTAGGTCGTATTTGATGGCGCGGAATGCGTGGGTATAGCACACAAAAATATGGGAATCGGGCGAAATTCTAGGTCTTTTTCAGTAACATGCAAAAAATGAGGAACGATCATGGCGAGGCGGTGACTATGGTTCCTTAGGTATTAATTGATGGCCCAGAAAATTTTAGGCGATCGGGGTCCACGGCTCCCGGGACCACTCGGAAGGCGTAAGCTATAGCACACTAAAATATGCAAATCGCGCGGAGTTATAGTTTTTTGGCCGAAAAATGCAAAGCATTTGGAACGATCATGGTGGGGCGGTGACTATGGTACCTTAGGTCGTATGTGATAGTCCGGAAAAATTTTAGGCGATAGGGGTCAGGAGGTCCCGGGACCACTCGGAAGGCGTGGGCTATAACACACAAAAATATGGGAAATGCGCGGAATTCTAGTTTTTTGGCCGAAAAACGCAATAAATGAGGAACGATCATGGTGGGGCGGATACTATGGTTCATTAGGTCGTATTTGATAGTCCGGAAAAATTTTAGGCGATAGGGGTCAGGAGGTCCCGGGACCACTCGGAAGGCGTGGGCTATAACACACAAAAATATGGGAATCGCGCGGAATTCTAGTTTTTTGGCCAAAAAATGCAAAAAATGAGGAACGATCATGGAGGGCTGGTTACTATGGTTCCTTAGGTCGTATTTGATGGCCCGGAAAAATTTTAGGCGATCGGGGTCCGCGGCTCCCCGGACCACTTGGAAGGCGTAGCTATAGCACACAAAAATATGGTAATCGAGCGAAATTCTAGTTTTTTGGCCGAAAAACGCAATAAATGAGGAACGATCATGGCGGGGCGATGACTATGGTTCCTTAGGTCATATTTGATGGCCCGGAAAATTTTAGGCGATCGGGGTCCACGGCTCCCGGGACCACTCGGAAGGCGTAAGCTATAGCACACTAAAATAGGCAAATCGCGCGGAGTTCTAGTTTTTTTGCCGAAAAATGCAAAGTATTTGGAATGATCATGGTGGGGCAGTGACTATGGTACCTTAGGTCGTATTTGATAGTCCGGAAAAATTTTAGGCGATCGGGGTCCACGACTCCCCGGCCCATTTGGAAGGCGTGGGTATTGCACACGAAAATATGGGAATCGGGCGTAATTCTAGTTTTTTGGCCGAAAAATGCAAAAAATGAGAAACGATGATGGCGGGGCGATTACTATGGTTCCTTAGGTCGTATTTGATTGCCGGTAAAATTTTAGGCGATCGGGGTCCGGGGGTCCCGGAACCACTTGGAAGGGTGGGCAATAGCATACAAAAATATTGTAATCGGGCGAAATTCTAGTTTTTTGGTCAAAAAACGCAAAAGACTAGGAACAATCATGGCTGGGCGGTGACTATGGTTCCTTAGGTCGTATTTGATAGTCCGGAAAAATTTTAGGCGATAGGGGTCCGGAGTTCCCGGGTTCTCTTGGAAGGCGTGGGCTATAGGACACGAAAATATGGTAATCGAGCGGAATTCTAGATTTTTGGCCGAAAAACGCAATAAATGAGGAACGATCATGGTGGGGCGGTGACTATGGTTCCTTAGGTCATATTTGATGGCCCGGAAAAATATTAGGCGATAGGGGTCCGGAGGTCCCGGGACCACTCGGAAGGCGTGGGCTATAACACACAAAAATATGGGAATCGCGCGGAATTCTAGTTGTTTTGCCGAAAAACACAAAAAATGAGGAACGATCATTGCGGGGCTGATACTATGGTTCCTTAGGTCGTATTTGATAGTCCGGAAAAATTTTAGGCGATAGGGGTCAGGAGGTCCCGGGACCACTCGGAAGGCTTGGGCTATAACACATAAAAATATGGGAATCGCGCAGAATTCTAGTTGTTTGGTCGAAAAACGCAAAAAATGAGGAACGATCATGGCGGGGTGGTTACTATGGTTCCTTAGGTCGTATTTGATGGCCCGGACAATTTTTAGGCGATCGGGGTTCGGGGTTCCCGGGACCCCTTGGAAGGCGTGGGCTAAAGCACACGAAAATATGGAAATCGCGCGAAATTCTAGTTTTTTGGCTGAAAAACGCAAAAGACTAGGAACGATCATGGCGGGGCGGTGACTATGGTTCCTTAGGTCGTATTTGATAGTCCGGAAAATTTTTAGGCGATCCGGCTTCGGGGGCCCGACCCACTCGGAAGGCGTGGGCGATAGCACACAAAAATATGGGAATCGGGCGGAATTCTAGTTTTTTTGGCCGAAAAACGCAATAAATGAGGAACGATCATGGCGGGGCGGTGACTATGGTTCCTTAGGTCGTATTTGATAGTCCGGAAAAATTTTAGGCGATAGGGGTCTGGAGTTCCCGGGTTCTCTTGGAAGGCGTGGGCTATAGGACACGAAAATATGGGAATCGAGCGGAATTCTAGTTTTTTGGCCGAAAAATGCAATAAATGAGGAATGATCATGGCGGGGCGGTAACTATGGTTACATAGGTCTTATTTGATAGTCCGAAAAAATATTAGGCGATAGGGGTCCGGAGGTCCCGGGACCACTCGGAAGGCGTGGGCTATAACACACAAAAATATGGGAATCGCGCGGAATTCTATTTGTTTGGCCGAAAAACGCAAAAAATGAGGAACGATCATGGCGGGGTGGTTACTATGGTTCCTTAGGTCGTATTTGATGGCCCGGAAAAGTTTTAGGCGATCGGGGTTCTGGGTTCCTGGGACCCCTTGGAAGGCGTGGGCTTTAGCACACGAAAATATGAAAATCGCGCGAAATTCTAGTTTTTTTGCTGAAAAATGCAAAAGACTAGGAACGATCATGGCAGGGCGGTGACTATGGTTCCTTAGGTCGTATTTGATAGTCCGGAAAATTTTTAGGCGATCCGTCTCCGGGGGCCCGACCCACTCGGAAGGCGTGGGCGATAGCACACAAAAATATGGGAATCGGGCGGAATTCTAGTTTTTTGGCCAAAAAATGAAAAAAATTAGGAACGATCATGGCGAGGCGGTGACAATGGTTCCTTAGGTCTTAATTGATGGCCCAAAAATTTTTAGGCGATCCGAGACAGGCGGCCTGGCTCACTCGGAAGGCGTGGGCAATAGCACACAAAAATATGGTAATCGAGCGGAATTCTAGTTTTTTGGCTGAAAAACACAATAAATGAGGAACGATCAAGGCGGGGCGGTAACTATGGTTCCTTAGGTCATATTTGATGGCCTGGAAAAATATTAGGCGATAGGGGTCCGGAGGTCCCGGGACCACTCGGAAGGCATGGGCTATAACACATAAAAATATGGGAATCGGGCGGAATTCTAGTTGTTTGGCCGAAAAACGCAAACAATGAGGAACGATCATGGAGGGGCGGATACTATGGTTCCTTAGGTCGTATTTGATAGTCTGGAAAATTTTTAGGCGATAGGGGTCAGGAGGTCCCGGGACCACTCGGAAGGCGTGGCCTATAACACACAAAAATATGGGAATTGGGCGGAATTCTAGTTGTTTGGCCGAAAAACGCAAAAAATGAGGAACGATCATGGCGGGGTGGTTACTATCGTTCCTTAGGTTGTATGTGATGGCCCAGAAAAGTTTTAGGCGATCGGGGTTCGGGGTTCCCGGGACTCCTTGGAAGTAGTGGGCTAAAGCACATGAAAATATGGAAATCGCGCGAAATTCTTGTTTTTTGGCTGAAAAACGCAAAAGACTAGGAACGATCATGGCGGGGCGGTGACTATGGTTCCTTAGGTCGTATTTGATAGTCCGGAAAATTTTTAGGCGATCCGGCTCCGGGGGCCCGACCCACTCGGAAGGCGTGGGCGATAGCACACAAAAATATGGGAATCGGGCGGAATTCTATTTTTTTGGCCAAAAAATGAAAAAAATGAGGAACGATCATGGCGAGGCGGTGACTATGGTTCCTTAGGTCTTAATTGATGGCCCAAACATTTTTTAGGCGATCCGAGACAGGCGGCCCGGCCCACTCGGAAGGCGTGGGCAATAGCACACAAAAATATGGTAATCGAGCGGAATTCTAGTTTTTTGGCCGAAAAACGCAATAAATGAGGAACGATCATGGCGGGGCTGTGACCATGGTTCCTTAGGTCATATTTGATGGCCCGAAAATTTTAGGCGATCGGGGTCCACGGCTCCCGAGACCACTCGGAAGGCGTAAGCTATAGCACACTAAAATAGGCAAATCGCGCGGAGTTCTAGTTTTTTTGCAGAAAAATCCAAAGCATTTGGAACGATCATGGTGGGGCGGTGACTATGGTACCTTAGGTCGTATTTGATAGTCCGGAAAAATTTTAGGCGATCGGGGTCCACGACTCCCCGACCCATTTGGAAGGCGTGGGTATAGCACACGAAAATATGGGAATCGGGCGTAATTCTAGTTTTTTGGCCGAAAAATGCAAAAAATGAGAAACGATGATGGCGGGGAGGTTACTATGGTTCCTTAGGTCGTATTTGATGGCCCGTAAAAATTTTAGGCGATCGGGGTCCGGGGGTCCCGGAAACACTTGGAAGGGTGGGCAATAGCACACAAAAATATTGTAATCGGGCGAAATTCTAGTTTTTTGGCCAAAAAACGCAACAAATGAGGAATGATCATGGCTGGGCAGTGACTATGGTTCCTTAGGTCGTATTTGATAGTCCGGAAAACTTTTAGGCGATAGGGCCCACAGTTCCCGGGTTCTCTTGGAAGGCGTGGGCTATAGGACACGAAAATATGGGAATCGAGCGAAATTCTAGTTTTTTGGCCGAAAAATGCAATAAATGAGGAATGATCATGGCGGGGTGGTAACTATTGTTCCTTAGGCCTTATTTGATAGTCCGGAAAAATATTAGGCGATAGGGGTCCGGGGGTCCCGGGACCACTCGGAAGGCGTGGGCTATAACACACAAAAATATTGGAATCACGCGGAATTCTAGTTGTTTGGCCGAAAAATGCAAAAAATAAGGAATGATCATGGCGTGGCGGATACTATGATTCCTTAGGTCGTATTTGATAGTCTGGAAAAATTTAAGGCGATAGGGGTCCGGAGTTCCCGGGTTCACTTGGAAGGCGTGGGCTATAGGACACGAAAAAATGGGAATCGCGCGGAATTCTAGTTTTTTGGCCGAAAAACGGAAAGAAACTAGGAACGATCATTGCTGGGCGGTGACTATGGTTCCTTAGGTCTTATTTGATAGTCCGGAAAAATATTAGGCGATAGGGGTCCGGAGGTCCCGGGACCACTCGGAAGGCGTGGGCTATAACACACAAAAATATGGGAATCGCGTGTACTTCTAGTTGTTTGGCCGAAAAATGCAAAAAATAAGGAATGATCATGGAGGGGCGGATACTATGGTTCCTTAGGTCGTATTTGATTGCCCGAAAAAACTTTAGGCGATCGGGGTCCGCGGCTCTTGGGACCACTCGGAAGGCGTGGGCAATAGCACACAAAAATATGGAAATCGCGCGGAATTCTAGTTTTTTTGACGAAAAATGCAAATCATTTGGAACGATCATGGGGGGGCGGTGACTATGGTACCTTAGGTCGTATTTGATAGTCCGAAAAATTTTAGGCGATCGGGGTCCGCGGCTCCCCGGCCCACTTGGAAGGCGTGGGTATAGCACACGAAAATATGGGAATCGGGCGTAATTCTAGTTTTTTGGCCGAAAAATGCAAAAATGAGGAACGATCATGGCGGGGCGGTGACTATGGTTCCTTAGGTCGTATTTGATAGTCCGGAAAAATTTTAGGCGATAGGGGTCTGGAGTTCCCGGGTTCTCTTGGAAGGCGTGGGCTATAGGACACGAAAATATGGGAATCGAGCGGAATTCTAGTTTTTTGGCCGAAAAATGCAATAAATGAGGAATGATCATGGCGGGGCGGTAACTATGGTTCCATAGGTCTTATTTGATAGTCCGAAAAAATATTAGGCGATAGGGGTCCGGAGGTCCCGGGACCACTCGGAAGGCGTGGGCTATAACACACAAAAATATGGGAATCGCGCGGAATTCTAGTTGTTTGGCCGAAAAACGCAAAAAATGAGGAACGATCATGGCGGGGTGGTTACAATGGTTCCTTAGGTTGTATTTGATGGCCCGGAAAAGTTTTAGGCGATCGGGGTTCGGGGTTCCCGGGACCCCTTGGAAGGCGTGGGCTAAAGCACACGAAAATATGGAAATCGCGCGAAATTCTAGTTTTTTGGCTGAAAAACGCAAAAGACTAGGAACGATCATGGCAGGGCAGTGACTATGGTTCCTTAGGTCGTATTTGATAGTCCAGAAAATTTTTAGGCGATCCGTCTCCGGGGGGCCCGACCCACTCGGAAGGCGTGGGCGATAGCACACAAAAATATGGGAATCGGGCGGAATTCTAGTTTTTTGGCCAAAAAATGAAAAAATTGAGGAACGATCATGGCTAGGCGGTGACTATGGTTCCTTAGGTCTTAATTGATGGCCCAAAATTTTTTTAGGCGATCCGAGACAGGCGGCCTGGCTCACTCGGAAGGCGTGGGCAATAGCACACAAAAATATGGTAATCGAGCGGAATTCTAGTTTTTTGGCCGAAAAACGCAATAAATGAGGAACGATCATAGCGGGGCGGTGACTATGGTTCCTTAGGTCATATTTGATGGCCCGGAAAAATATTAGGCGATAGGGGTCCGGAGGTCCCGGGACCACTCGGAAGGCGTGGGCTATAACACATAAAAATATGGGAATCGGGCGGAATTCTAGTTGTTTGGCCGAAAAACGCAAACAATGAGGAACAATCATGGCGGGGTGGTTACTATGGTTCCTTAGGTCGTATTTGATGGCCCAGAAAAGTTTTAGGTGATCGGGGTTCGGGGTTCCCGGGACCCCTTGGAAGGCGTGGGCTAAAGCACATGAAAATATGGAAATCGCGCGAAATTCTAGTTTTTTGGCTGAAAACGCAAAAGACTAGGAACGATCATGGAGGGGCGGTGACTATGGTTCCTTAGGTCGTATTTGATAGTTCGGAAAATTTTTAGGCGATCCGGCTCCGGGGGGCCCGACCCACTCAGAAGGCGTGGGCGATAGCACACAAAAATATGGGAATCGGGCGGAATTCTAGTTTTTTGGCTGAAAAATGCAAAAAATGAGGAACGATCATGGCGAGGCGGTGACTATGGTTCCTTAGGTCTTAATTGATGGCCCAAAAATTTTTTAGGCGATCCGAGACAGGCGGCCCGGCCCACTCGGAAGGCGTGGGCTATTTAGCACACAAAAATATGGTAATCGAGCGGAATTCTAGTTTTTTGGCCGAAAAACGTAATAAATGAGGAACGATCCTGGCGGGGCGGTGACTATGGTTCCTTAGGTCATATTGGATGGCCCGGAAAATTTTAGGCGATCGGGGTCCACGGCTCCCGGGACCACTCGGAAGGCGTAAGCTATAGCACACTAAAATAGGCAAATCGCGCGGAGTTCTAGTTTTTTTGCCGAAAAATGCAAAGCATTTGGAATGATCATGGTGGGGCGGTGAATATGGTACCTTAGGTCGTATTTGATAGTCCGGAAAAATTTTAGGCGATCGGGGTCCACGACTCCCCGGCCCATTTGGAAGGCGTGGGTATAGCACACGAAAATATGGGAATCGGGCGTAATTCTAGTTTTTTGGCCGAAAAATGCAAAAAATGAGAAATGATGATGGCGGGGCGGTTACTATGGTTCCTTAGTTCGTATTTGATTGCCGGAAAAATTTTAGGCGATCGGGGTCCGGGGGTCCCGGAACCACTTGGAAGGGTGGGCAATAGCACACAAAAATATTGTAATCGGGCGAAATTCTAGTTTTTTGGTAAAAAAACGCAAAAGACTAGGAACAATCATGGCTGGGCGGTGACTATGGTTCCTTAGGTCGTATTTGATAGTCCGGAAAAATTTTAGGCGATAGGGGTCCGGAGTTCCCGGGTTCTCTTGGAAGGCGTGGGCTATAGGACACGAAAATATGGTAATCGAGCGGAATTCTAGATTTTTGGCCGAAAAACGCAATAAATGAGGTACGATCATGGCGGGGCGGTGACTATGGTTCCTTAGGTCATATTTGATGGCCCGGAGAAATATTAGGCGATAGGGGTCCGGAGGTCCCGGGACCACTTGGAAGGCGTGGGCTATAACACACAAAAATATGGGAATTGCGCGGAATTCTAGTTGTTTTGCCGAAAAACACAAAAAATGAGGAACGATCATGGCGGGGCGGTGACTATGGTTCATTAGGTCGTATTTGATAGTCCTGAAAAATTTTAGGCGATAGGGGTCTGGAGTTCCCGGGTTCTCTTGGAAGGCGTGGGCTATAGGACACGAAAAAATGGGAATCGAGCGGAATTCTAGTTTTTTGGCCGAAAAATGCAATAAATGAGGAATGATCATGGCGGGGCGGTAACTATGGTTCCATAGGTCTTATTTGATAGTCCGGAAAAATATTAGGCGATAGGGGTCCGGAGGTCCCGGGACCACTCGGAAAGCGTGGGCTATAACACACAAAAATATGGGAATCACGTGTACTTCTAGTTGTTTGGCCGAAAAATGCAAAAAATAAGGAACGATCATGGAGGGGCGGATACTATGGTTCCTTAGGTCGTATTTGATTGCCCGAAAAAACTTTAGGCGATCGGGGTCCGCGGCTCTTGGGACCACTCGGAAGGCGTGGGCAATAGCACACAAAAATATGGAAATCGCGCGGAATTCTAGTTTTTTTGACGAAAAATGCAAATCATTTGGAACGATCATGGTGGGGCGGTGACTATGGTACCTTAGGTCGTATTTGATAGTCCGGAAAATTTTTAGGCGATCGGGGTCCGCGGCTCCCCGGACCACTTGGAAGGCGTGGGTATAGCACACGAAAATATGGGAATCGGGCGTAATTCTAGTTTTTTGGCCGAAAAATGCAAAAAATGAGAAACGATGATGGCGGGGCGGTTACTATGGTTCCTTAGGTCGTATTTGATGGCCGAAACAAATTTAGGCGATCGGGGTCCGGGGTTCCCGGAACCACTTGGAAGGGTGGGCAATAGCACACAAAAATATTGTAATCGGGCAAAATTCTAGTTTTTTGGCTAAAAAACGCAAAAGACTAGGAACAATCATGCTGGGCGGTGACTATGGTTCCTTAGGTCGTATTTGATAGTCCGAAAAAATTTTAGGCGATAGGGGTCCGGAGTTCCCGGGTTCTCTTGGAAGGCGTGGGCTATAAGACACGAAAATATGGGAATCGAGCGGAATTCTAGTTTTTTGGCCAAAAAACGCAATAAATGAGGAATGATCATGGCGGGGCGGTAACTATGGTTCCTTAGGTCTTATTTGATAGTCCGAAAAAATATTAGGCGATAGGGGTCCGGAGGTCCCGGGACCACTCGGAAGGCGTGGGCTATAACACACAAAAATATGGGAATCGCGCGGAATTCTAGTTGTTTGGCCGAAAAATGCAAAAAATGAGGAACGATCATGGCGGGGTGGATACTATGGTTCCTTAGGTCGTATTTGATAGTCCGAAAAAATTTTAGGCGATCCGAGACCGGCAGCCCGGCCCACTCGGAAGGCGTGGGCAATAGCACACAAAAATATGGTAATCGAGCGGAATTCTAGATATTTGGCCGAAAAACGCAATAAATGAGGAACGATCATGGCGGGGCGGTGACTATGGTTCCTTAGGTCATATTTGATGGCCCGGAAAAATATTAGGCGATAGGGGTCCGGAGGTCCAGGGACCACTCGGAAGGCGTGGGCTATAACACACAAAAATATGGGAATCGCGCGGAATTCGAGTTGTTTTGTCGAAAAACGCAAAAAATGAGGAACGATCATTGCGGGGCGGATAATATGGTTCCTTAGGTCGTATTTGATAGTTCGGAAAAATTTTAGGCGATAGGGGTCAGGAGGTCCCGGGACCACTCGGAAGGCTTGGGCTATAACACACAAAAATATGGGAATCGCGCAGAATTCTAGTTGTTTGGTCGAAAAATGCAAAAAATGAGGAACGATCATGGCGGGGTGGTTACTATGGTTCCTTAGGTCGTATTTGATGGCCCAGACAATTTTTAGGCGATCGGGGTTCGGGGTTCCCGGGACCCCTTGGAAGGCGTGGGCTAAAGCACACGAAAATATGGAAATCGCGCGAAATTCTAGTTTTTTGGCTGAAAAATGCAAAAGACTAGGAATGATCATGGCGGGGCAGTGACTATGGTTCCTTAGGTCGTATTTGATAGTCCGAAAAATTTTTAGGCGATCCGGCTTCGGGAGGCCCGACCCACTCGGAAGGCGTGGGGGATAGCACACAAAAATATGGGAATCGGGCGGAATTCTAGTTTGTTTGGCCGAAAAATGCAATAAATGAGGAACGATCATGGCGGGGCGTGACTATGGTTCCTTAGGTCGTATTTGATGGCCCGAAAAATTTTAGGCGATCGGGGTCCACGGCTCCCGGGACTACTCGGAAGGCGTAAGCTATAGCACACGAAAATATTCAAATCGCGCGGAGTTCTAGTTTTTTTGCCGAAAAATGCAAAGCATTTGGAACGATCATGGTGGGGCGGTGACTATGGTACCTTAGGTCGTATTTGATAGTACGGAAAAATTTTAGGCGATCGGGGTCCGCGGCTCCCCGGACTACTTGGAAGGCTTGGGTATAGCAAACGAAAATATGGGAATCAGGCGTAATTCTAGTTTTTTGGCCAAAAAATGCAAAAAATGAGAAACGATGATTGCGGGGCGGTTACTATGGTTCCTTAGGTCGTATTTGACGGCCCAAAAAAATTTTAGGCGATCGGGGTCCGGGGGTCCCGGAACCACTTGGAAGGGTGGCAATAGCACACAAAAATACTGTAATCGGGCGGAATTCTAGTTTGTTGGCCAAAAAATGCAACAAATGAGGAATGATCATGGCTGGGCGGTGACTATGGTTCCTTAGGTCGTATTTGATAGTCCGGAAAAATTTTAGGCGATAGGGGTCTAGAGTTCCCGGGTTCACTTGGAAGGCGTGGGCTATAGGACACGAAAATATGGGAATCGCGCGGAATTCTAGTTTTTTGGCCGAAAAACGGAAAAAAACTAGGAACGATCATGGCTGGGTGGTGACTATGGTTCCTTAGGTCTTATTTGATAGTTCGGAAAAATTTTAGGCGATAGGGGTCCGGAGATCCGGGACCACTCGGAAGGCGTGGGCTATAACACACAAAAATATGGGATCGCGCGGAATTCTAGTTATTTGGCCGAAAACGCAAAAAATGAGGAACGATCATGGCGGGGCGGATACTATGGTTCCTTAGGTCGTATTTGATAGTCCGGAAAAATTTTAGGCGATAGGGGTCCGGAGGTCCCGGGACCACTCGGGAGGTGTGGGCTATAACACAAAAATATGGGAATCGCGTGTAATTCTAGTTGTTTGGCCGAAAAACGCAAAAAATGAGGAACGATCATGGCAGGGCGGATACTATGGTTCCTTAGGTCGTATTTGATAGTCCGGAAAAATTTTAGGCGATCCGAGACCGGCGGCCCGGCCCACTCGGAAGGGGTGGGCAATAGCACACAAAAATATGGTAATCGAGCGGAATTCTAGTTTTTTGGCCGGAAAACGCAATAAATGAGGAACGATCATGGCGGGGCGGTGACTATGGTTCCTTAGGTCATATTTGATGGCCCGGAAAAATATTAGGCGATAGGGGTCCGGAGGTCCCGGGACCACTCGGAAGGCGTGGGTTATAACACACAAAAATATGGGAATCGCGCGGATTTCTAGTTGTTTTGCCGAAAAACACAAAAAATGAGGAACGATCATGGCGGGGTGGTTACTATGGTTCCTTAGGTCGTATTTGATGGCCCGGACAATTTTTAGGCGATCGGGGTTCGGGGTTCCCTGGACCCCTTGGAAGGCGTGGGCTTTAGCACACGAAAATATGGAAATCGCGCGAAATTCTAGTTTTTTGGCAAAAAAATGCAAAAGACTAGGAACGATCATGGCGGGGCGGTGACTATGGTTCCTTAGGTCGTATTTGATACTCCGGAAAATTTTTAGGCGATCCGGCTCCGGGGGGCCTGACCCACTCGGAATGCGTGGGCGATAGCTCACAAAAATATGGGAATCGGGCGGAATTCTAGTTTTTTGGCCAAAAAATGCAAAAGATGAGGAACGATCATGGCGAGGCGGTGACTATGGTTCCTTAGGTCTTAATTGATGGCCCGAAAATTTTTTAGGCGATCCGAGTCCGGCGGCCCGGCCCACTCGGAAGGCGTGGGCAATAACACAAAATAATATGGTAATCGAGCGGAATTCTAGTTTTTTGGCCGAAAAACGCAATAAATGAGGAACGAATATGGCGAGGCGGTGACTATGGTTTCTTAGGTCGTATTTGATGGACAGGAAAATTTTAGGCGATCGGGGTCCACGGCTCCCGGGACCACTCGGAAGGCGTAAGCTATAGCACACGAAAATATGCAAATCGCGCGGAGTTCTAGTTTTTTGGCCGAAAAATGCAAAGCATTTGGATCGATCATGGTGGGGCGGTGACTATGGTACCTTAAGTCGTATTTGATAGTCCGGAAATATTTTAGGCGATCGGGGTCCGCGGCTCCCCGGACCACTTGGAAGGCGTGGGTATAGCACACGAAAATATGTGAATCGGGCGTAATTCTAGTTTTTTTGCCGAAAAATGCAAAAAATGAGAAACGATGATGGCGGGGCGGTTACTATGGTTCCTTAGGTCGTATTTGACGACCCGGAAAAATTTTAGGCGATCGGGGTCCGGGGGTCCCGGAACCACATGGAAGGGTGGGCAATAGCTCACAAAAAAATTGTAATCGGGCGAAATTCTAGTTTTTTGGCCAAAAAATGCAACAACGGAGGAATGATCATGGCTGGGCGGTGACTATGGTTCCTTAGGTCGTATTTGATAGTCCGGAAAAATTTTAGGCGATAGGGGTCAGGAGGTCCTGGGACCACTCGGAAGGCGTGGGCTATAACACATAAAAATAAGGGAATCGCGCAGAATTCTAGTTGTTTGGCCGAAAAACGCAAAAAATGAGGAACGATCATGGCGGGGTGGTTACTATGGTTCTTTAGGTTGTATTTGATGGCGCGGAAAATTTTTAGGCGATCGGGGTTCGGGGTTCCCGGGACCCCTTGGAAGGTGTGGGCTAAAGCACACGAAAATATGGTAATCGAGCGGAATTCTAGTTTCTTGGCCGAAAAACGCAATAAATGAGGAACGATCATGGCGAGGCGGTGACTATGGTTCCTTAGGTCTTAATTGATGGCCCGGAAAATTTTAGGCAATCGGGGTCCACGGCTCCCGGGACCACTCGGAAGGCGTAAGCTATAGCACACGAAAATATGCAAATCGCGCGGAGTTCTAGTTTTTTGGCCGAAAAATGCAAAGCATTTTTAACGATCATGGTGGGGCGGTGACTATGGTATCTTAGGTCGTATTTGATAGTCCGGAAAAATTTTAGGCGATCGGGGTCCGCAGCTCCCCGGACCACTTGGAAGGTGTGGGTATAGCACACGAAAATATGGGAATCGGGCGTAATTTTAGTTTTTTGGCCGAAAAATGCAAAAAATGAGAAACGATGATGGCGGGGCGGTTACTATGGTTCCTTAGGTCGTATTTGTCGGCCCGGAAATATTTTAGGCGATCGGGGTCCGGGGGTCCCGGAACCACATGGAAGGGTGGGCAATAGCACACAAAAATATTGTAATCGGGGCGGAATTCTAGTTTTTTGGCCAAAAAACGCAACAAATGAGGAATGATCATGGCTGGGCGGTGACTATGGTTTCTTAGGTCGTATTTGATAGTCCGAAAAAATTTTAGGCGATAGGGGTCAGGAGGTCCCGGGACCACTCGTAAGGCGTGGGCTATAACACACAAAAATATGGGAATCGCGCAGAATTCTAGTTGTTTGGCCGAAAAACGCAAAAAATGAGGAACGATCATGGCGGGGTGGTTACTATGGTTCCTTAGGTCGTATTTGATGGCCCGGAAAATTTTTAGGCGATCGGGGTTCGGGGTTCCCGGGACCCCTTGGAAGGCGTGGGCTAAAGCACACGAAAATATGGAAATCGCGCGAAATTCTAGTTTTTTGGCTGAAAAACGCAAAAGACTAGCAATTATCATGGCGGGGCGGTGACTATGGTTCCTTAGGTCATATTTGATAGGCCGGAAAATTTTTAGGCGATTCGGCTCCGGGGGCCCGACCCACTCGGAAGGCGTGGGCGATAGCACACAAAAATATGGGAATAGGGCGGAATTCTAGTTTTTTGGCAAGAAAATGCAAAAAAAGAGGAACGATCAAGGCGAGGCAGTGACTATGGTTCCTTAGGTCTTAATTGATGGCCCGGAAATTTTTTAGGAGATCCGAGACCGGCGGCCTGGCCCACTCGGAAGGCGTGGGCAATAACACACAAAAATTTGGTAATCGAGCGGAATTCTAGTTTTTTGGGCGAAAAACGCAATAAATGAGGAACGATCATGGCGGGGCGGTGACTATGGTTCCTTAGGTCATATTTGATGGCCCAGAAAAATATTAAACGATAGGGGTCCGGAGGTCCCGGGACCACTCGGAAGGCGTGGGCTATAACACACAAAAATATGGGAATCGCGCGGAATTCTAGTTGTTTTGCCGAAAAACGCAAAAAATGAGGAACGATCATTGCGGGGCGGATACTATGGTTCCTTAGGTCGTATTTGATAGTCCGGAAAAATTTTAGGCGATAGGGGTCAGGAGGTCCCGGGACCACTCGGAAGGCGTGGGCTATAACACACAAAAATATGGGAATCACGCAGAATTCTAGTTGTTTGGCCGAAAAACGCAAAAAATGAGGAACGATCATGGCGGGGTGGTTAGTATGGTTCCTTAGGTCGTATTTGATAGCCCGGACAATTTTTAGGCGATCGGGGTTCGGGGTTCCCGGGACCCCTTGGAAGGCGTGGGCTAAAGCACACGAAAATAAGGAAATCGCGCGAAATTCTAGTTTTTTGGCTGAAAAACGCAAAAGACTAGGAACGATCATGGCGGGGCGGTGACTATGGTTCCTTAGGTCGTATTTGATAGTTCGGAAAATTTTTAGGCGATCCGGCTCGGAGGGCCCGACCCACTCGGAAGGCGTGGGCGATAGCACACAAAAATATGGGAATCGGGCGAAATTCTAGTTTTTTGGCCAAAAATGGAAAAAATGAGGAACGATCATGGCGAAATGGTGACTATGGTTCCTTAGGTCTAAATTGATGGCGTGAAAAATTTTTAGGCGATCCGAGTCCAGCGGCCCGGCGCACTCGGAAGGCGTGGGCAATAGCACACAAAAATATGGAATTCGAGCGGAATTCTTGTTTTTTGGCCGAAAAACGCAATAAATGAGAAACGATGATGGCGGGGCGGTGATTATGGTTCCTTAGGTTGTATTTGATGGCACGGAAAATTTTAGGCGATCCGGGTCCACGGCTCCCGGGACCACTCGGAAGGCGTAAGCTATAGCACACGAAAATATGTAAATCGCGCGGAGTTGTAGTTTTTTGGCCGAAAAATGCAAAGCATTTGGAACGATCATGGTGGGGCGGTGACTATGGTACCTTAGGTCGTATTTGATAGTCCGGAAAAATTTTAGGCGATCGGGGTCCGCGGCTCCCCGGACCACTTGGAAGGCGTGGATATAGCACACGAAAATATGGGAATCGGGCGTAATTCTAGTTTTTTGGCCGAAAAATGCAAAAAATGAGAAACGATGATGGCGGGGCGGTTACTATGGTTCCTTAGGTCGTATTTGACGGCCCGGAAAAATTTTAGGCGATCGGGGTCCGGGGGTCCCGGAACCACTTGGAAGGGTGGGCAATAGCACACAAAAATATTGTAATCGGGCGGAATTCTAGTTTTTTGGCAAAAAAACGTGACAAATGAGGAATGATCATGGCTGGGCGGTGAATATGGTTCCTTAGGTCGTATTTGATAGTCTGGAAAAATTTTAGGCGATAGGGGTCTGGAGTTCCCGGGTTCACTTGGAAGGCGTGGGCTATAGGACACGAAAATATGGGAATCGCGCGGAATTCTAGTTTTTTGGCCGAAAAACGGAAAAAAACTAGGAACGATCATGGCTGGGCGGTGACTATGGTTCCTTAGGTCTTATTTGATAGTCCGGAAAAATTTTAGGCGATAGGGGTCCGGAGACCCGGGACCACTCGGAAGGCGTGGGCTATAACACACAAAAATATGGGATCGCGCGGAATTCTAGTTGTTTGGCCGAAAATGCAAAAAATGAGGAACGATCATGGCGGGGCAGATACTATGGTTCCTTAGGTCGTATTTGATAGTCCGGAAAAATTTTAGGCGATAGGGGTCCGGAGGTCCCGGGACCACTCGGAAGGTGTGGGCTATAACAGACAAAAATATGGGAATCGCGCGTAATTTTAGTTGTTTGGCCGAAAAACGCAAAAAATAAGGAACGATCATGGCGTGGCGGATACTATGATTCCTTAGGTCGTATTTGATAGTCCGGAAAAATTTTAGGCGATAGGGGTCCGGAGTTCCCGGGTTCACTTGGAAGGCGTGGGCTATAGGACACGAAAAAATGGGAATCGCGCGGAATTCTAGTTTTTTGGCCGAAAAACGGAAAAAAACTAGGAACGATCATTGCTGGGCGCTGACTATGGTTCCTTAGGTCTTATTTGATAGTCCGGAAAAATATTAGGCGATAGGGGTCCGGAGGTCCCGGGACCACTCGGAAGGCGTGGGCTATAACACACAAAAATATGGGAATCGCGCGGAATTCTAGTTGTTTGGCCGAAATACGCAAAAAATGAGGAACGATCATGGCGGGGCGGATACTATGGTTCCTTAGGTCGTATTTGATAGTCCGGAAAAATTTTAGGCGATCGGGCTCCGCGGCTCCCCGGACCACTTGGAAGGCGTGGGTATAGCACACGAAAATATGGGAATGGGGCGTAATTCTAGTTTTTTGGCCGAAAATGCAAAAAATGAGAAACGATGATGGCGGGGCGGTTACTATGGTTCCTTAGGTCGTATTAGACGGCCCGGAAAAATTTTAGGCGATCGGGGTCCGGGGGTCCCGGAACCACATGGAAGGGTGGGCAATAGCACACAAAAATATTGTAATCGGGCAGAATTCTAGTTTTTGGTTGATAGTCCGGAAAAATATTAGGCGATAGGGGTCCGGAGGTCCCGGGACCACTCGGAAGGCGTGGGCTATAACACACAAAAATATGGGATTGCGCGGAATTCAAGTTGTTTGGCCGAAAACGCAAAAAATGAGGAACGATCATGGCGGGGCGGATACTATGGTTCCTTAGGTCGTATTTGATAGTCCAGAAAATTTTTAGGCGATATGGGTCCGAAGGTCCCGGGACCACTCGGAAGGTGTGGGCTATAACACAAAAATATGGGAATCGCGTGTAATTCTAGTTGTTTGGCCGAAAAATGCAAAAAATAAGGAACGATCATAGCCGGGCGGATACTATGGTTCCTTAGGTCGTATTTGATTGCCCGAAAAAATTTTAGGCGATCGGTTTCCGCGGCTCTTGGGACCACTAGGAAGGCGTGGGCAATAGCACACTAAAATATGGTAATCGAGCGGAATTCTAGTTTTTTGGCCGAAAAACGCAATAAATGAGGAACTATCATGGCGGGCGGTGACTATGGTTCCTTAGGTCTTATTTGATAGTCCGGAAAAATATTAGGCGATAGGGGTCCGGAGGTCCCGGGACCACTCGGAAGGCGTGGACTTTAACACACAAAAATATGGGAATCGCGCGAAATTCTAATTGTTTGGCCGAAAAATGCAAAAAATGAGGAGCGATCATGGTAGGGCGGATACTATGGTTCCTTAGGTCATATTTGATAGTCCGGAAAAATTTTAGGCGATAGGGGTCAGGAGGTCCCGGGACCACTCGGAAGGCGTGGGCTATAACACACAAAAATATGGGAATCGCGCAGAATTCTAGTTGTTTGGCCGAAAAACGCAAAAAATGAGGAACGATCATGGCGAGGTGGTTACTATGGTTCCTTAGAGCGTATTTGATGGCCCGGAAAATTTTTAGGCGATCGGGGTTCGGGGTTCCCGGGACCACTTGGAAGGCGTGGGCTAAAGCACACGAAAATATGGAAATCGCGCGAAATTCTAGTTTTTTGGCTGAAAAACGCAAAAGACTAGGAACGATCATGGAGGGGCGGTGACTATGGTTCCTTAGGTCGTATTTGATAGTCCGAAAAATTTTTATACGATCCATCTCCGGGGGGCCCGACCCACTCAGAAGGCGTGGGCGATAGCACACAAAAATATGACAATCGGGCAGAATTATAGTTTATTGTCCAAAAAATGCAAAAAATGAGAAACGATCATGGCAAGGCAGTGACTATGGTTCCTTAGGTCCTAATTGATGGCCCAAAAATTTTTTAGGCGATCCGAGTCCGGCGGTCCGGCCCACTCGGAAGGCGTGGGCAATAGCACACAAAAATATGGTAATTGAGCGGAATTCTAGTTTTTTTGCCGAAAAATGCAATAAATGAGGAACGATCATGGCGGGGTGGTGACTATGCTTCCTTAGGTCATATTTGATGGCCCGGAAAATTTTAGGCGATCGGGGTCCACGGCTCCCGGGACCACTCGGAAGGCGTAAGCTATAGCACACGAAAACAAGCAAATCGCGCGGAGTTCTAGTTTTTTGGCCGAAAAATGCAAAGCATTTGGAACGATCATGGTGGGGCGGTAACTATGGTACCTTATGTCGTATTTGATAGTCCAGAAAAATTTTAGGCGATCGGGGTCCGCGGCTCCCCGGACCACTTGGAAGGCGTGGGTATAGCACACGAAAATATGGGAATCGGGCGTAATTCTAGTTTTTTGGCCAAAAAAAGCAAAAAATGAGAAACGATGATGGCAGGGCGGTTACTCTGGTTCCTTAGGTCGTATTTGACGGCCCGGAAATATTTTAGGCGATCGGGGTCCGGGGGTCCCGGAACCACATGGAAGGGTGGGCAATAGCACACAAAAATATTGTAATCGGGGCGGAATTCTAGTTTTTTGGCCAAAAAACGCAATAAATGAGGAATGATCATGGCTTGGCGGTGACTATGGTTCCTTAGGTCGTATTTGATAGTCCGAAAAAATTTTAGGCGATAGGGGTCAGGAGGTCCCGGGACCACTCGTAAGGCGTGGGCTATAACACACAAAAATATGGGAATCGCGCAGAATTCTAGTTGTTTGGCCGAAAAATGCAAAAAATGAGGAACGATCATGGCGGGGTGGTTACTATGGTTCCTTAGGTCGTATTTGATGGCCCGGAAAATTTTTAGGCGATCGGGGTTCGGGGTTCCCGGGACCCCTTGGAAGGCGTGGGCTAAAGCACACGAAAATATGGAAATCGCGCGAAATTCTAGTTTTTTGGCTGAAAAACGCAAAAGACTAGCAATTATCATGGCGGGGCGGTGACTATGGTTCCTTAGGTCATATTTGATAGGCCGGAAAATTTTTAGGCGATTCGGCTCCGGGGGGCCCGACCCACTCGGAAGGCGTGGGCGATAGCACACAAAAATATGGGAATAGGGCGGAATTCTGGTTTTTTGGCAAGAAAATGCAAAAAAAGAGGAACGATCAAGGCGAGGCAGTGACTATGGTTCCTTAGGTCTTAATTGATGGCCCGGAAATTTTTTAGGAGATCCGAGATCGGCGGCCTGGCCCACTCGGAAGGCGTGGGCAATAACACACAAAAATTTGGTAATCGAGCGGAATTCTAGTTTTTTGGGCGAAAAACGCAATAAATGAGGAACGATCATGGCGGGGCGGTGACTATGGTTCCTTAGGTCATATTTGATGGCCCAGAAAAATATTAAACGATAGGGGTCCGGAGGTCCCGGGACCACTCGGAAGGCGTGGGCTATAACACACAAAAATATGGGAATCGCGCGGAATTCTAGTTGTTTTTCCGAAAAACGCAAAAAATGAGGAACGATCATTGCGGGGCAGATACTATGGTTCCTTAGGTCGTATTTGATAGTCCGGAAAAATTTTAGGCGATAGGGGTCAGGAGGTCCCGGGACCACTCGGAAGGCGTGGGCTATAACACACAAAAATATGGGAATCACGCAGAATTCTAGTTGTTTGGCCGAAAAATGCAAAAAATGAGGAACGATCATGGCGGGGTGGTTACTATGGTTCCTAAGGTCGTATTTGATGGCCCGGAAAAGTTTTAGGCGATCGGGGTTCGGGGTTCCCTGGACCCCTTGGAAGGCGTGGGCTAAAGCACATGAAAATATGGAAATCGCGCGAAATTCTAGTTTTTTGGCTGAAAAACGCAAAAAACTAGGAACGATCATGGCGGGGCGGTGACTATGGTTCCTTAGATCGTATTTGATAGTCCGGAAAATTTTTAGGCGATCCGGCTCCGGGGCCCGACCCACTCGAAAAGCGTGGGCGATAGCACACAAAAATATGGGAATCAGGCGAAATTCTAGTTTTTTGGCAAAAAAATGCAAAAAATGAGGAACGATCATGGCGAGATGGTGACTATGGTTCCTTAGGTCTTAATTGATGGCCTGAAAATGTTTTAGGCGATCCGAGTCCAGCGGCCCGGCCCACTCGGAAGGCGTGGGCAATAGCACACAAAAATATGGAATTCGAGCGGAATTCTTGTTTTTTGGCCGAAAAACGCAATAAATGAGGAACGATGATGGCGGGGCGGTGACTATGGTTCCTTAGGTTGTATTTGATGGCCCGGAAAATTTTAGGCAATCGGGGTCCACGGCTCCCGGGACCACTCGGAAGGCGTAAGCTATAGCACACGAAAATATGCAAATCGCACGGAGTTCTAGTTTTTTGGCCGAAAAATGCAAAGCATTTGGAACGATCATGGTGGGGCGGTGACTATGGTACCTTAGGTCGTATTTGATAGTGCGGAAAAAATTTTAGGCGATCGGGGTCCGCGGCTCCCCGGACCACTTGGAAGGCGTGGATATAGCACACGAAAATATGGGAATCGGGCGTAATTCTAGTTTTTTGGCCGAAAAATGCAAAAAATGAGAAACGATGATGGCGGGGCGGTTACTATGGTTCCTTAGGTCGTATTTGACGGCCCGGAAAAATTTTAGGCGATCGGGGTTCGGGGTTCCCGGGACCCCTTGGAAGGTGTGGGCTAAAGCACACGAAAATATGGAAATCGCGCGAAATTCTAGTTTTTTGGCTGAAAAACGCAAAAGACTAGGAACGATCATGGCGGGGCGGTGACTATGGTTCCTTAGGTCGTATTTGATAGTCTGGAAAATTTTTAGGCGATCCGGCTCCGGGGGCCCGACCCACTCGAAAAGCGTGGGCGATAGCACACAAAAATATGGGAATCAGGCGAAATTCTAGTTTTTTGGCAAAAAAATGCAAAAAATGAGGAACGATCATGGCGAGATGGTGACTATGGTTCCTTAGGTCTTAATTGATGGCCCGAAAATGTTTTAGGCGATCCGAGTCCAGCGGCCCGGCCCACTCGGAAGGCGTGGGCAATAGCACACAAAAATATGGAATTCGAGCGGAATTCTTGTTTTTTGGCCGAAAAACGCAATAAATAAGGAACGATGATGGCGGGGCGGTGACTATGGTTCCTTAGGTTGTATTTGATGGCCCGGAAAATTTTAGGCAATCGGGGTCCACGGCTCCCGGGACCACTCGGAAGGCGTAAGCTATAGCACACGAAAATATGCAAATCGCGCGGAGTTCTAGTTTTTTGGCCGAAAAATGCAAAGCATTTGGAACGATCATGGTGGGGCGGTGACTATGGTACCTTAGGTCGTATTTGATAGTCCGGAAAAATTTTAGGCGATCGGGGTCCGCGGCTCCCCGGACCACTTGGAAGGCGTGGGTATAGCACACGAAAATATGGGAATCGGGCGTAATTCTAGTTTTTTGGCCGAAAAATGCAAAAAATGAGAAACGATGATGGCGGGGCGGTTACTATGGTTCCTTAGGTCGTATTTGACGGCCCGGAAAAATTTTAGGCGATCGGGGTCCGGGGGTCCCGGAACCACTTGGAAGGGTGGGCAATAGCACACAAAAATATTGTAATCGGGCGGAATTCTAGTTTTTTGGCCGAAAAACGCAACAAATGAGGAATGATCATGGCTGGGCGGTGACTATGGTTCCTTAGGTCGTATTTGATAGTCCGGAAAAATTTTAGGCGATAGGGGTCCGGAGTTCCCGGGTTCACTTGGAAGGCGTGGGCTATAGGACACGAAAATATGGGAATCGCGCGGAATTCTAGTTTTTTGGCCGAAAAACGGAAAAAACTAGGAACGATCATGGCTGGGCGGTGACTATGGTTCCTTAGGTCTTATTTGATAGTCCGGAAAAATTTTAGGCGATAGGGGTCCGGAGACCCGGGACCACTCGGAAGGCGTGGGCTATAACACACAAAAATATGGGATCGCGCGGAATTCTAGTTGTTTGCCCGAAAAGCGCAATAAATGAGGAACGATCATGGCGGGGCGGTGACTATGGTTCCTTAGGTCATATTTGATGGCCCCGAAAAATATTAGGCGATAGGGGTCCGGAGGTCCCGGGACCACTCGGAAGGCGTGGGCTATAACACACACAAATATGGGAATCGCGCGGAATTCTAGTTGTTTTGCCGAAAAACACAAAAAATGAGGAACGATCATTGCGGGGCGGATACTATGGTTCCTTAGGTCGTATTTGAAAGTCCGGAAAAATTTTAGGCGATAGGGGTCAGGAGGTTCCGGGACCACTCGAAAGGCGTGGGCTATAACACACAAAAATATGGGAATCGCGCGGAATTCTAGTTGTTTGGCCGAAAAACGCAAAAAATGAGGAACGATCATGGCGGGGTGGTTACTATGGTTCCTTAGGTCGTATTTGATGGCCCGGACAATTTTTAGGCGATCGGGGTTCGGGGTTCCCGGGACCCCTTGGAAGGCGTGGGCTAAAGCACACGAAAATATGGAAATCGCGCGAAATTCTAGTTTTTTGGCTGAAAAACGCAAAAGACTAGGAACGATCTTGGCAGGGCGGTGACTATGGTTCCTTAGGTCGTATTTGATAGTCCGGAAAATTTTAGGCGATCCGGCTCCGGGGGCCCGACCCACTCGGAAAGCGTGGGCGATAGCACACAAAAATATGGGAATCAGGCGAAATTCTAGTTTTTTGGCCAAAAAATGCAAAAAATAAGGAACGATCATGGCGAGATTGTGACTATGGTTCCTTAGGTCTTAATTGATGGCCCAAAATTTTTTTAGGCGATCCGAGTCCAGCGTCCCGGCCCACTCGGAAGGCGTGGGCAATAGCACACAAAAATATGGAATTCGAGCGGAATTCTTGTTTTTTGGCCGAAAAACGCAATAAATGAGGAACTATGATGGCGGGGCGGTGACTATGGTTCCTTAGGTTGTATTTGATGGCCCGGTAAATTTTAGGCGATCGGGGTCCACGGCTCCCGGGACCACTCGGAAGGCGTAAGCTATAGCACACGAAAATATGCAAATCGCGCGGAGTTCTAGTTTTTTGGCCGAAAAATGCAAAGCATTTGGATCGATCATGGTGGGGCGGTAACTATGGTACCTTAGGTCGTATTTGATAGTCCGGAAAAATTTTAGGCGATCGGGGTCCGCGGCTCCCCGGACCACTTGGAAGGCGTGGATATAGCACACGAAAATATGGGAATCGGGCGTAATTCTAGTTTTTTGGCCGAAAAATGCAAAAAATGAGAAACGATGATGGCGGGGTGGTTACTATGGTTCCTTAGGTCGTATTTGACGGCCCGGAAAAATTTTAGGCGATCGGGGTCCGGGGGTCCCGGAACCACTTGGAAGGGTTGGCAATAGCACGCAAAAATATTGTAATCGGGCGGAATTCTAGTTTTTTGGCAAAAAAATGCAACAAATGAGGAATGATCATGGCTGGGCGGTGACTATGGTTCCTTAGGTCGTATTTGATAGTCTGGAAAAATTTTAGGCGATAGGGGTCTGGAGTTCCCGGGTTCACTTGGAAGGCGTGGGCTATAGGACACGAAAATATGGGAATCGCGCGGAATTCTAGTTTTTTGGCCGAAAAATGGAAAAAAACTAGGAACCATCATGGCTGGGCGGTGACTATGGATCCTTAGGTTTTATTTGATAGTCCGGAAAAATTTTAGGCGATAGGGGTCCGGAGACCCGGGACCACTCGGAAGGCGTGGGCTATAACACACAAAAATATGGGATCGCGCGGAATTCTAGTTGTTTGGCCGAAAATGCAAAAAATGAGGAACGATCATGGCGGGGCGGATACTATGGTTCCTTAGGTCGTATTTGATAGTCCGGAAAAATTTTAGGCGATAGGGGTCCGGAGGTCCCGGGACCACTCGGAAGGTGTGGGCTATAACACAAAAATATGGGAATCGCGTGTAATTCTAGTTGTTTGGCCGAAAAACGCAAAAAATAAGGAACGATCATGGCGGGGCGGATACTATGGTTCCTTAGGTCGTATTTGATTGCAAGAAAATTTTTTAGGCGATCGGGGTCCGCGGCTCTTGGGACCACTAGGAAAGCGTGGGCAATAGCGCACAAAAATATGGTA
Organism: Nicotiana tomentosiformis; assembly: GCF_000390325.3. NCBI lineage: Eukaryota > Viridiplantae > Streptophyta > Magnoliopsida > Solanales > Solanaceae > Nicotiana > Nicotiana tomentosiformis. Next base: position 50,147 of record NW_027174665.1, read on the forward strand.
ATCGAGCGGAATTCTAGTTTTTTGGCCGAAAAATGCAATAAATGAGGAACGATCATGGCATGGCAGTGACTATGGTTCCTTACGTCTTATTTGATAGTCCGGAAAAATATTAGGCGATAGGGGTCCGGAGGTCCCGGGACCCCTCGGAAGGCGTGGGCTATAACACACAAAAATATGGGATCGCGCGGAATTCTAGTTGTTTGGCCGAAAATGCAAAAAATAAGGAACGATCATGGCGGGGCGGATACTATGGTTCCTTAGGTCGTATTTGATAGTCCAGAAAAATTTTAGGCGATATGGATCCGGAGGTCCCGGGACCACTCGGAAGGTGTGGGCTATAACACAAAAATATGGGAATCACGTGTAATTCTAGTTGTTTGGCCGAAAAATGCAAAAAATAAGGAACGATCATGGTGGGGCGGATACTATGGTTCCTTAGGTCGTATTTGATTGCCCGAAAAAATTTTAGGCGATCGTTTTCTGCGGCTCTTGGGACCACTAGGAAGGCGTGGGCAATAGCACACAAAAATATGGTAATCGAGCGGAATTCTAGTTTTTTGGCCGAAAAACGCAATAAATGAGGAACTATCATGGCGGGGCGGTGACTATGGTTCCTTAGGTCTTATTTGATAGTCCGGAAAAATATTAGGCGATAGGGGTCCGGAGGTCCCGGGACCACTCGGAAGGCGTGGACTTTAACACACAAAAATATGGGAATCGCGCGGAATTCTAGTTGTTTGGCCGAAAAATACAAAAACTGAGGAGCGATCGTGGCGGGGCGGATACTATGGTTCCTTAGTTCGTATTTGATAGTCCGTAAAAATTTTAGGCGATAGGGGTCAGGAGGTCCCGGGGCCACTCGGAAGGCGTGGGCTATAACACACAAAAATATGGGAATCGCGCAGAATTCTAGTTGTTTGGCCGAAAAACACGAAAAATCAGGAACGATCATGGCGAGGTGGTTACTATGGTTCCTTAGAGCGTATTTGATGGCCCGGAAAATTTTTAGGCGATCGGGGTTCGGGGTTCCCGGGACCCCTTGGAAGGCGTGGGCTAAAGCACACGAAAATATGAAAATCGCGCGAAATTCTAGTTTTTTGGCTGAAAAACGCAAAAGACTAGGAACGATCATGGCGGGGTAGTGACTATGGTTCCTTAGGTCGTATTTGATAGTCCGGAAAATTTTTAGGCGATCCGGCTCCGGGGGGTCCGACCCACTCGGAAGGCGTGGGCGATTGAACACAAAAATATGGGAATCGGGCAGAATTCTAGTTTTTTGGCCAGAAAATGCAAAAAATGAGGAATGATCATGGCGAGGTGGTGACTATGGTTCCTTAGGTCTTAATTGATGGCCCGAAATTTTTTTAGGCGATCAGGGTTCGGGGTTCCCGGGACCCCTTGGAAGGCGTGGGCTAAAGCACACAAAAATATGGAAATCGCGCGGAAATCTAGTTTTTTGGCTGAAAAACGCAAAAGACTAGGAACGATCATATTGGGGCGGTGACTATGGTTCCTTAGGTCGTATTTGATAGTCCGGAAAATTTTTAGGCAATCCGGCCCCCGGGGGCCCGACCCACTCGGAAGGCATGGGCGATAGCACACAAAAATATGAGAATCGGGCGGAATTCTAGTTTTTGGCCAAAAAATGCAAAAAATGAGGAACGATCATGGCGAGGCGGTGACTATGGTTCCTTAGGTCCTAATTGATGGCCCGAAAATTTTTTAGGCGATCCGAGTCCGGCGGCCCGGCCCACTCGGAAGGCGTGGGCAATAGCACACAAAAATATGGTAATCGAGCGGAATTCTAGTTTTTTGGCCGAAAAACGCAATAAATGAGGAACGATCATGGCGGGGCGGTGACTATGGTTCCTTAGGTCGTATTTGATGGCCCAGAAAATTTTAGGCGATCGGGGTCCGGGGGTCCCGGAACCACTTGGAAGGGTGGGCAATAGCACAAAAAAATATTGTAATCGGGCGAAATTCCAGTATTTTGGCCGAAAAATGCACAAATAAGGAATGATCATGGTTGGGCAGTGACTATGGTTCCTTAGGTCGTATTTGATAGTCCTGAAAAATTTTAGGCGATAGGGGTCCGGAGTTCCCGGGTTCACTTGGAAGGCGTGGGCTATAAGACACGAAAATATAGGAATCGCGCGGAATTCTAGTTTTTTGGCCGAAAAACGGAAAAAACTAGGAACGATCATGGCTGGGCGGTGACTATGGTTCCTTAGGTCTTATTTGATAGTCCGAAAAATTTTTAGGCGATAGGGGTCCGGAGACCCGGGACCACTCGGAAGGCGTGGGCTATAACACACAAAAATATGGGATCGCGCGGAATTCTAGTTGTTTGGCCGAAAAACGCAAACAATGAGGAACGATAATGGCGGGGCGGATACTATGGTTCCTTAGGTCATATTTGATAGTCCGGAAAAATTTTAGGGGATAGAGGTCCGGATGTCCCGGGGCCACTCGAAAGGTGTGGGCTATAACACATAAAAATATGGGAATCGCGCGTAATTCTAGTTGTTTGGCCGAAAAATGCAAAAAATAAGGAACGATCATGGCGTGGCGGATACTATGATTCGTTAGGTCATATTTGATAGTCCGGAAAATTTTTAGGCGATAGGGGTCCGGAGTTCCCGGGTTCACTTGGAAGGCGTGGGCTGTAGGACACGAAAATATTGGAATCGCGCGGAATTCTAGTTTTTTGGCCGAAAAACGGAAAAAAACTAGGAACGATCATTGCTGGGCGGTGACTATGGTTCCTTAGGTCTTATTTGATAGTCCGGAAAAATATTAGGCGATAGGGGTCCGGAGGTCCCGGGACCACTCGGAAGGCGTGGGCTATAACACACAAAAATATGGGAATCGCGCGGAATTCTAGTTGTTTGGCCGAAAAACGCAAAAAATGAGGAAAGATCATGGCGGGGTGGTTACTATGGTTCCTTAGGTCGTATTTGATTGCCCGGAAAAGTTTTAGGCGATCGGGGTTCGGGGTTCCCGGGACCCCTTGGAAGGCGTGGGCTAAAGCACACGAAAATATGGAAATCGCGCGAAATTCTACTTTTTTGGCTGAAAAATGCAAAAAATGAAGAATGATCATGGCGGGGCGGTGACTATGATTCCTTAGGTCGCATTTGATAGTACGGAAAATTTTTAGGCGATCCGGCTCCGGGGGCCCGACCCACTCGGAAGGCGTGGGCGATAGCACACAAAAATATGGGAATCGGGCGGAATTCTAGTTTTTTGGCCAAAAAATGCAAAACATGAGGAACGATCATGGCGAGGCGGTGACTATGGTTCCTTAGGTCTTAATTGATTGCCCGAAAATTTTTTAGGCGATCCGAGACCGGCGGCCCAGCCCACTCGGAAGGCGTGTGTAATAGCACACAAAAATTTGGTAATCGATCGAAATTCTAGTTTTTAGCCGAAAAACGCAATAAATGAGGAACGATCATGGCGGGGCGGTGACTATGGTTCCTTAGGTCATATTTGATGGCCCGGAAAATTTTAGGCGATTGGGGTCCACGGCTCCCAGGACCACTCGGAAGGCGTAAGCTATAGCACACTAAAATATGCAAATCGCGCGGATTTCTAGTTTATTGGCCGAAAAATGCAAAGCATTTGGAACGATCATGGTGGGGCGGTGACTATGGTACCTTAGGTCGTATTTGATAGTCCGGAAAAATTTTAGGCGATAGGGGTCCTGAGGTCCCAGGACCACTCGGAAGGTGTGGGCTATAACACACAAAACTATGGGAATCGCGCGGAATTCTAGTTGTTTGGCCGAAAAACGCAAAAAATAAGGAACGATCATGGCTGGGCGGTGACTATTATTCCTTAGGTTTTATTTGATAGTCCGGAAAACTTTTAGGCGATAGGGGTCCGGAGACCCGGGACCACTTGTAAGGCGTGGGTATAGCACACAAAAATATCGGAATCGGGCGGAATTCTAGTTGTTTCGCCGAAAAATGCAAAAAATGAGAAACGATCATGGCGGGAAAGTGACTATGGTTCCTTAGGTCTTATTTGATAGTCCGGAAAATTTTTTAGGTGATCCGAGTGCGGGGGGCACGGCCCACTCGGAAGGCGTGGGCTATAGCACACGAAAATATGGGAATCGCTCGGAATTCTAGTTGTTTGGCCGAAAAACGCAAAAAATAAGGAACGATCATGGTGGGGCGGATACTATGGTTCCTTAGGTCGTATTTGATTGCCTGGAAAAATTTTAGGCGATCGGTGTCCGCGGCTCTTGGGACCACTCGGAATGCGTGGGAATAGCACACGAAAATATGGGAATCGGGCGAAATTCTAGGTCTTTTTCAGTAACATGCAAAAAATGTGGAAAGATCTTGACAGGGCGGTGACTATGGTTCCTTTGGTCTTATTTGATAGTCCGGAAAAATATTAGGCGATAGGGGTCTGGAGGTCCCGGGACCACTCGGAAGGCGTGGGCTATAACACACAAAAATATGGGAATCGCGCGGAATTCTAGTTGTTTGGCCGAAAAACGCAAAAAATGAGGAACGATCATGGCAGGGCGGTGACTATGGTTCCTTAGGTATTATTTGATAGTCCGGAAAAATATTAGGCGATAGGGGTCCGGAGGTCCCGGGATCACTCGGAAGGCGTGGGCTAAAACACACAAAAATATGGGAATCGCGCGAAATTCTAGTTGTTTGGCCGAAAAACGCAAAAAATGAGGAACGATCATGGCGGGGTGGTTACTATGGTTCCTTAGGTCGTATTTGATTGCCCAGAAAAGTTTTAGGCAATCGGGGTTCGGGGTTCCCGGGACCCCTTGGAAGGCGTGGGCTAAAGCACACGAAAATATGGAAATCAAGCGAAATTCTAGTTTTTTGGCTGAAAAACGCAAAAAATGAAGAATGATCATGGCGGGGCGGTGACTATGGTTCCTTAGGTCGCATTTGATAGTACGGAAAATTTTTAGGCGATCCGGCTACGGGGGCCCGACCCACTCGGAAGGCGTGGGCGATAGCACACAAAAATATGGGAATCGGGCGGAATTCTAGTTTTTTGGCCAAAAAATGCAAAACATGAGGAACGATCATGGCGAGGCGGTGACTATGGTTCCTTAGGTCTTAATTGATTGCTCGAAAATTTTTAAGGCGATCCGAGACCGCCGGCCCGGCCCACTCGGAAGGCGTGTGTAATAGCACACAAAAATATGGTAATCGAGCGAAATTCTAGTTTTTGGCCGAAAAACGCAATAAATGAGGAACGATCATGGCGGGGCGGTGACTATGGTTCCTTAGGTCATATTTGATGGCCCGGAAAATTTTAGGCGATCGGGGTCCACGGCTCCCAGGACCACTCGGAAGGCGTAAGCTATAGCACACTAAAATATGCAAATCGCGCGGATTTCTAGTTTTTTGGCCGAAAAATGCAAATCATTTGGAACGATCATGGTGGGGCGGTGACTATGGTACCTTAGGTCATATTTGATAGTCCGGAAAAATTTTAGGCGATAGGGGTCCTGAGGTCCCAGGACCACTCGGAAGGTGTGGGCTATAACACACAAAAATACGGGAATCGCGCGGAATTCTAGTTGTTTGGCCGAAAAACGCAAAAAATAAGGAACGATCATGGCTGGGCGGTGACTATTGTTCCTTAGGTTTTATTTGATAGTCCGGAAAACTTTTAGGCGATAGGGGTCCGGAGACCCGGGACCACCTGTAAGGCGTGGGTATAGCACACAAAAATATGGGAATCGGGCGGAATTCTAGTTGTTTCGCCGAAAAATGCAAAAAATGAGAAACGATCATGGCGGGAAGGTGACTATGGTTCCTTAGGTCTTATTTGATAGTCCGAAAATTTTTTTAGGTGATCCGAGTGCGGGGGGCACGGCCCACTCGGAAGGCGTGGGCTATAGCACACGAAAATATGGGAATCGCTCGGAATTCTAGTTGTTTGGCCGAAAAACGCAAAAAATAAGGAACGATCATGGCGGGGCGGATACTACGGTTCCTTAGGTCGTATTTGATTGCCCGGAAAAATTTTAGGCGATCGGTGTCCGCGGCTCTTGGGACCACTCGGAATGCGTGGGTATAGCACACGAAAATATGGTAATCGGGCGAAATTCTAGGTCTTTTTCAATAACATGCAAAAAATGTGGAAAGATCTTGGCAGGGCAGTGACTATGGTTCCTTTGGTCCTATTTGATAGTCCCGAAAAATATTAGGCGATAGGGGTCCGGAGGTCCCGGGACCACTCAGAAGGCGTGGGCTATAACACACAAAAATATGGGAATCGCGTGGAATTCTAGTTATTTGGCCGAGAAATGCAAAAAATGAGTAACGATCATGGCGGGGTGGATACTATGGTTCCTTAGGTCGTATTTGGTAGTCCGGAAAAATTTTAGTCGATCGGGGTTCGGGGTTCCCGGGACCCCTTCGAAGGCGTGGGCTATAATACACAAAAATATGGGATCGCGCGAAATTCCAGTTGTTTGGCCGAAAAACACAAAAAATGAGGAACGATCATGGCGGGGCAGATACTATGGTTCGTAAGGTCGTATTTGATAGTCCGGAAAAATTTTAGGCGATAGGGGTCCGGAGGTCCCGGGACCACTCGGAAGGTGTGGGCTATAACACACAAAAATATGGGAATCGCTCGGAATTCTAGTTGTTTGGCCGAAAAATGCAAAAAATAAGGAACGATCATGGCGGGGCGGATACTATGGTTCCTTAGGTCGTATTTGGTAGTCCGAAAAAATTTTAGGCGATAGGGGTCAGGAGGTCCCGGGACCACTCGGAAGGCGTGGGCTATAACACACAAAAATATGGGAATCGCACGAAATTCTAGTTGTTTGGACGAAAAATGCAAAAAATGAGGAACGATAATGGTGGGGTGGTTACTATGGTTCCTTAGGTCGTATTTGATGGCCCGGAAAATTTTTAGGCGATCGGGGTTCGGGGTTCCCGGGACCCCTTGGAAGGCGTGGGCTAAAGCACACGAAAATATGGAAATCGCGCGAAATTCTAGTTTTTTGGCTGAAAAACACAAAAGACTAGGAACGATCATGGAGGGGCGGTGACTATGGTTCCTTAGGTCGTATTTGATAGTCCGGAAAATTTTTTGGCGATCCGGCTCTGGGGGGCCCGACCCACTCGCAAGGCGTGGGCGATAGCACACAAAAATATGGGAATCGGGCGGAATTCTAGTTTTTTGGCCAAAAACTGCAATAAATGAGGAATGATCATGACGAGGTGGTGAATATGGTTCCTTAGGTCCTAATTGATGGCCCGAAAATTTTTTAGGCGATCCGAGTCCGGCGGCCTGGCCCACTCGGAAGGCGTGGGCAATAGCACACAAAAATATGGTAATCGAGCGGAATTCTAGTTTTATGGCCGAAAAAAGCAATAAATGAGGAACGAACATGGCGGGGTGGTGACTATGGTTCCTTAGGTCGTATTTGATAGTCCGGAAAAATTTTAGGCGATTGGGGTCCTGAGGTCCCGGGACTACTCGGAAGTGTGGGCTATAACACACAAAAATATGGGAATCGCGCGGAATTCTAGTTGTTTGGCCAAAAAATGCAAAAAATAAGGAACGATCATGGCTGGGCGGTGACTATGGTTCCTTAGGTCTTATTTGATAGTCCGGAAAAGTTTTAGGCGATAGGGGTCCGGAGACCCGGGACCACTTGTAAGGCGTGGGTATAGCACACGAAAATATGGGAATCGGGCGAAATTCTAGTTCTTTGGCCGAAAAATGCAAAAAATGAGAAACGATCATGGCGGGGCGGATACTATGGTTCCTTAGGTCGTATTTGATAGTCCGGAAAAATTTTAGGCAATAGGGGTCAGGAGGTCCCGGGACCACTCGGAAGGCGTGGGCTATAACACACAAAAATATGGGAATCGCGCGGAATTCTAGTTATTTGGCCGAAAAACGCAAAAAATGAGGAACGATCATGGCGGGGTGGTTACTATGGTTCCTTAGGTCGTATTTGATGGCCCGGAAAATTTTTAGGCGATCGGGGTTCGGGGTTCCCGGGACCCCTTGGAAGGCGTGGGCTTTAGCACACGAAAATATGGAAATCGCGCGGAATTCTAGTTTTTGGCTGAAAAATGCAAAAGACTAGGAACGATCATGGTGGGGCGGTGACTATGGTTCCTTAGGTCGTATTTGATAGTCCGGAAAATTTTTAGGCAATCCGGCTCCCGGGGGCCCGACCCACTCAGAAGGCGTGGGCGATAGCACACAAAAATATGGGAATCGGGCGGAATTCTAGTTTTTTGGCCAAAAAATGCAAAAAATGAGGAACGATCATGGCGAGGCGGTGACTATGGTTCCTTAGGTCCTAATTGATGGCCCGAAAATTTTTTAGGCGATCCGAGTCTGGCGGCCCGGCCCACTCGGAAGGCGTGGGCAATAGCACACAAAAATATGGTAATCGAGCGGAATTCTAGTTTTTTGGCCGAAAAACGCAATAAATGAGGAACGATCATGGCGGGGCAGTGACTATGGTTCCTTAGGTCGTATTTGATGGCCCGGAAAATTTTAGGCGATCCGGGTCTGGGGGTCCCGGAACCACTTGGAAGGGTGGGCAATAGCACACAAAAATATTGTAATCGGGCGAAATTCCAGTGTTTTGGCCGAAAAATGCAACAAATGAGGAATGATCATGGTTGGCCGGTGACTATGGTTCCTTAGGTCGTATTTGATAGTCCATAAAAATTTTAGGCGATACGGGTCCGGAGTTCCCGGGTTCACTTGGAAGGCGTGGGCTATAAGACACGAAAATATGGGAATCGCGCGGAATTCTAGTTTTTTGGCCGAAAAATGGAAAAAACTAGGAACGATCATGGATGGGCGGTGACTATGGTTCCTTAGGTCTTATTTGATAGTCCGGAAAAATTTTAGGCGATAGGGGTCCGGAGACCCGGGACCACTCAGAAGGCGTGGGCTATAACACACAAAAATATGGGATCGCGCGGAATTCTAGTTGTTTGGCCGAAAAACGCAAACAATGAGGAACGATAATGGCGGGGCGGATACTATGGTTCCTTAGGTCGTATTTGATACTCCGGAAAAATTTTAGGCGGTAGGGGTCCGGAGTTCCCGGGTTCACTTGGAAGGCGTGGGCTATAGGACACGAAAATATGGGAATCGCGCGGAATTCTAGTTTTTTGGCCGAAAAATGCAAAAAATGAGAAACGATCATGGCGGGAAGGTGAATATGGTTCCTTAGGTCTTATTTGATAGTCCGGAAAATTTTTTAGGTGATCCGAGTGCGGGGGGCACGGCCCACTCGGAAGGCGTGGGCTATAGCACACGAAAATATGGGAATCGCTCGGAATTCTAGTTGTTTGGCCGAAAAACGCAAAAAATAAGGAACAATCATGGCAGGGCAGATACTATGGTTCCTTAGGTCGTATTTGATTGCCCGGAAAAATTTTAGGCGATCGGTGTCCGCGGCTCTTGGGACCACTCGGAATGCGTGGGTATATCACACGAAAATATGGTAATCGGGCGAAATTCTAGGTCTTTTTCAATAACATGCAAAAAATGTGGAAAGATCTTGGCAGGGCGGTGACTATGGTTCCTTTGGTCCTATTTGATAGTCTAGAAAAATATTAGGCGATAGGGGTCCGGAGGTCCCGGGACCACTCGGAAGGCGTGGGCTATAACACACAAATATATGGGAATCGCGCGGAATTCTAGTTGTTTGGCCGAGAAATGCAAAAAATGAGGAACGATCATGGAAGGGCGGATACTATGGTTCCTTAGGTCGTATTTGGTAGTCCGGAAATATTTTAGTCGATAGGGGTCAGGAGGTCCCGGGACCACTCGGAAGGCGTGGGCTATAACACACAAAAATATGGGAATCGCGTGGAATTATAGTTGTTTAGACGAAAAATGCAAAAAATGAGGAACGATAATGGTGGGGTGGTTACTATGGTTCCTTAGGTCGTATTTGATGGCCCGGAAAATTTTTAGGCGATCGGGGTTCGGGGTTCCCGGGACCCCTTGGAAGGCATGGGCTATAATACACAAAAATATGGGATCGCGCGGAATTCTAGTTGTTTGGCCGAAAAACACAAAAAATGAGGAACGATCAGGGCGGGGCAGATACTATGGTTCCTTAGGTCGTATTTGATAGTCCGGAAAAATTTTAGGCGATAGGGGTCCGGAGGTCCCGGGACCACTCGGAAGGTGTGGGCTATAACACACAAAAATATGGGAATCGCTCAGAATTCTAGTTGTTTGGCCGAAAAATGCAAAAAATAAGGAACGATCATGGCGGGGCAGATACTATGGTTCCTTATCTCGTATTTGGTAGTCCGGAAAAATTTTAGGTGATAGGGGTCAGGAGGTCCCGGGACCACTCGGAAGGCGTGGGCTATAACACACAAAAATATGGGAATCGCACGGCATTCTAGTTGTTTGGACGAAAAATGCAAAACATGAGGAACGATAATGGTGGGGTGGTTACTATGGTTCCTTAGGTCGTATTTGATGGCCCGGAAAAATTTTAGGCGATCGGGGTTCGGGGTTCCCGGGACCCCTTGGAAGGCGTGGGCTAAAGCACACGAAAATATGGAAATCGCGCGAAATTCTAGTTTTTTGGCTGAAAAACACAAAAGACTAGGAACGATCATGGCAGGGCGGTGACTATGGTTCCTTAGGTCGTATTTGATAGTCCGGAAAATTTTTAGGCGATCCGGCTCCGGGGGGCCCGACCCACTCGGAAGGCGTGGGCGATAGCACACAAAAATATGGGAATTGGGCGGAATTCTAGTTTTTTGGCCAAAAAATGCAAAAAATGAGGAACGATCATGGCGAGGAGGATACTATGGTTCCTTAGGTCGTATTTGATAGTCCGGAAACATTTTAGGCGATAGGGGTCAGGAGGTCCCGGGACCACTCGGAAGGCGTGGGCTATAACACACAAAAATATGGGAATCGCACAGAATTCTACCTGTTTGGCCGAAAAACGTAAAAAATGAGGAACGATCATGGTGGGGTGGTTACTATGGTTCCTTAGGTCGTATTTGATGGACCGAAATTTTTTTAGGCGATCGGGGTTTGGGGTTCCCGGGACCCCTTGGAAGGCATGGGCTAAAGCACACGAAAATATGGAAATCACGCGAAATTCTAGTTTTTTGGCTGAAAAATGCAAAAGACTAGGAACGATCATGGCGGGGCGGTGACTATGGTTCCTTAGGTCGTATTTGATAGTCCGGAAAAATTTTAGGCGATAGGGGTCCGGAGTTCCCGGGTTCACTTGGAAGGCGTGCGCTATAGGTCACGAAAATATGGGAATCGCGCGGAATTCTAGTTTTTTGGCCAAAAAACAGAAAAAACTAGGAACGATCATGGCTGGGCGGTGACTATGGTTCCTTAGGTCTTATTAGATAGTCCGGAAAACTTTTAGGCGATAGGGGTCCGGAGACTCGGGACCACTCAAAGGCGTCGGGTATAACACATAAAAATATGGGATCGCGCGGAATTCTAGTTCTTTTGCCGAAAAACACTCGGAAGGCGTAAGCTATAGCACACTAAAATATGCAAATCGCGCGGAGTTCTAGTTTTTTGGCCGAAAAATGCAAAGCATTTGGAACGATCATGGAGGGGCGGTGACTATGGTACCTTAGGTCGTATTTGATAGTCCGGAAAAATTTTAGGCGATCGGGGTCCGCGGCTCCCCGGACCACTTGGAAGGCGTGGGTTTAGCACACGAAAATATGGGAATTGGGCGTAATTCTAGTTTTTTGGCCGAAAAATGCAAAAAATGAGAAACGATGATGGCGGGGCGGTTACTATGGTTCCTTAGGTTGTATTTGATGGCCCGGAAAATTTTTAGGCGATCGGGGTCCGGGGGTCCCGGAACTACTTGGAAGGGTGGGCAATAGCACACAAAAACATTGTAATCGGGCGGAATTCTAGTTTTTTGGCCGAATAACGCAACAAATGAGGAATGATCATGGCTGGGCGGTGACTATGGTTCCTTAAGTCGTATTTGATAGTCCGGAAAAATTTTAGGCGATAGGGGTCCGGAGGTCCCGGGACCACTCGGAAGGTGTGGGCTATAACACACAAAAATATGTGAATCGCGCGGAATTCTAGTTGTTTGGCCGAAAAATGCAAAAAATAAAGAACGATCATGGCGGGGCGCATTCTATGGTTCCTTAGGTCGTATTTGATTGCCCGGAAAAATTTTAGGCGATCGGTATCCGCGGCTCTTGGGACCACTCAGAATGCGTGGGTATAGCACACGAAAATATGGGAATCGGGCGAAATTCTAGGTCTTTTTCAGTAACATGCAAAAAATGTGGAAAGATCTTGACAGGGCGGTGACTATGGTTACTTTGGTCTTATTTGATAGTCCAGAAAAATATTAGGCGATAGGGGTCCGGAGGTCCCGGGACCACTCGGACGGCGTGGGCTATAATACACAAAAATATGGGAATCGCGCGAAATTTTAGTTGTTTGGCCGAAAAACGCAAAAAATGAGGAACGATCATGGCAGGGCGGTGACTATGGTTCCTTAGGTATTATTTGATAGTCCGGAAAAATATTAGGCGATAGGGGTCCGGAGGTCCCGGGACCACTCGGAAGGCGTGGGCTAAAACACACAAAAATATGGGAATCGCGCGGAATTCTAGTTGTTTGGCCGAAAAACGCAAAAAATGACGAACGATCATGGCGAGGAGGATACTATGGTTCCTTAGGTCGTATTTGATAGTCCGGAAAAATTTTAGGCGATAGGGGTCAGGAGGTCCCGGGACCACTCGGAAGGCGTGGGCTATAACACACAAAAATATGGGAATCGCGCGGAATTCTACCTGTTTGGCCGAAAAACGTAAAAAATGAGGAACGATCATGGCGGGGTGGTTACTATGGTTCCTTAGGTCGTATTTGATGGCCCGGATAATTTTTAGGCGATCGGGGTTCGGGGTTCCCGGGACCCCTTGGAAGGCGTGGGCTAAAGCACACGAAAATATGGAAATCGCGCGAAATTCTAGTTTTTTGGCTGAAAAATGCAAAAGACTAGGAACGATCGTGGCGGGGCAGTGACTATGGTTCCTTAGGTCGTATTTGATAGTCCGGAAAAATTTTAGGCGACAGGGGTCCGGAGTTCCCGGGTTCACTTGGAAGGCGTGGGCTATAGGTCACGAAAATATGGGAATCGCGCGGAATTCTAGTTTTTTTGCCGAAAAATAGAAAAAACTAGGAACGATCATGGCTGGGCGGTGACTATGGTTCCTTAGGTCTTATTTGATAGTTCGGAAAAATTTTAGGCGATAGGGGTCCGGAGAACCGGGACCACTCGAAGGCGTGGGCTATAACACACAAAAATATGGGATCGCGCGGAATTCTAGTTCTTTGGCCGAAAAACACTCGGAAGGCGTAAGCTATAGCACACTAAAATATGCAAATCGCGCGGAGTTCTAGTTTTTTGGCCGAAAAATGCAAAGCATTTGGAACGTTCATGGTGGGGTGACTATGGTACTTTAGGTCGTATTTGATAGTCCGAAAAACTTTTAGGCGATAGGGGTCCAGAGTTCCCGGGTTCACTTGGAAGGCGTGGGCTATAGGACACGAAAATATGGGAATCGCGCGGAATTCTAGTTTTTTGGCCGAAAAATAGAAAAAACTAGGAACGATCATGGCTGGGCGGTGACTATGGTTCCTTAGGTCTTATTTGATAGTCCGGAAAAATTTTAGGCGATAGGGGTCAGGAGGTCCCAGGACCACTCGGAAGGCGTGGACTATAACACACAAAAATATGGGAATCGCGCGGAATTCTAGTTGTTTGGACGAAAAATGCAAAAAATAAGGAACGATAATGGTGGGGTGGTTACTATGGTTCCTTAGGTCATATTTAATGGCCCGAAAAATTTTTAGGCGATCGGGGTGCGGGGTTCCCGGGACCCCTTGGAAGGCGTGGGCTAAAGCACAAGAAAATATGGAAATCGCGCGGAATTCTAGTTTTTTGGCTGAAAAACGAAAAAGACTAGGAACTATCATGGCGGGGCGGTGACTATGGTTCCTTAGGTCGTATTTGATAGTCCGAAAAATTTTTTAGGCGATCCGGCTCCGGGGGGCCCGATCCACTCGGAAGGCGTGGGCTATAGCACACGAAAATATGGGAATCGCTCGGAATTCTAGTTGTTTGGCCGAAAAACGCAAAAAATAAGGAACGATCATGGCGGGGAGGATACTAGGGTTCCTTAGGTCGTATTTGATTGCCCGGATAAATTTAAGGCGATCGGGGTCCGCGGCTCTTGGGACCACTTGGAATGCGTGGGTATAGCACACGAAAATATGCTAATCGGGCGAAATTATAGGTCTTTTTCAGTAACATGCAAAAAAATGTGGAAAGATCTTGGCAGGGCGGTGACTATGGTTCCTTTGGTCTTATTTGATAGTCCAAAAAAATGTTAGGCGATAGGGGTCCGGAGGTCCCGGGACCACTCGGAAGGCGTGGGCTATAACACACAAAAATATGGGAATTGCGCGGAATTCTAGTTGTTTGGCCGAAAAACGCAATAAATGAGGAACGAACATGGCAGGGTGGTGACTATGGTTCCTTAGGTCGTATTTGATGGCCCGGAAAATTTTAGGCGATCGGGGTCCACGGCTCCCGGGACCACTCGGAAGGCGTAAGCTATTGCACACTAAAATATGCAAATCGCGCGGAGTTCTAGTTTTTTGGCCGAAAAATGCAAAGCATTTGGAACGATCATGGTGGGGCGGTTACTATGGTAACTTAGGTCATATTTGATAGTCCGGAAAAATTTTAGGCGATCGGGGTCCGCGGCTCCCCGGGCCACTTGGAAGGCGTGGGTTTAGCACACGAAAATATGGGAATTGGGCGTAATTCTAGTTTTTTGGCCGAAAAATGCAAAAAATGAGAAACGATGATGGCGGGGCGGTTACTATGGTTCCTTAGGTCGTATTTGACGGCCCGGAAAAATTTTAGGCGATCGGGGTCCGGGGGTCCCGGAACTACTTGGAAGGATGGGCAATAGCACACGAAAACATTGTAATCGGGCGGAATTCTAATTTTTTGGCCGAAAAATGCAACAAATGAGGAATGATCATGGCTGGGCGGTGACTATGGTTCCTTAGGTCGTATTTGATAGTCTAGAAAAATTTTAGGCGATAGGGGTCCGGAGGTCCCGGGACCACTCGGAAGGTGTGGGCTATAACACACAAAAATATGGGAATCGCGCGGAATTCTAGTTGTTTGGCCGAAAAATGCAAAAAATAAAGAACGATCATGGCGGGGCGGATACTATGGTTCCTTAGGTCGTATTTGATTGCCCGGAAATATTTTAGGAGATCGGGATCCGCGGCTCTTGGGACCACTCAGAATGCGTGGGTATAGCACACGAAAATATGGGAATCGGGCGAAATTCTAGGTCTTTTTCAGTAACATGCAAAAAATGTGGAAAGATCTTGATAGGGCGGTGACTATGGTTCCTTTGGTCTTATTTGATAGTCCGGAAAAATATTAGGCGATAGGGGTCCGGAGGTGCCGGGACCACTCGGAAGGCGTGGGCTATAACACACAAAAATATGGGAATCGCGCGGAATTATAGTTGTTTGGCCGAAAAACGCAAAAAATGAGGAACGATCATGGCAGGGCGGTGACTATGGTTCCTTAGGTATTATTTGATAGTCCGTAAAAATATTAGGTGATAGGGGTCCGGAGGTCCCGGGACCACTCGGAAGGCGTGGGCTAAAACACACAAAAATATGGGAATCGCGCGGAATTCTAGTTGTTTGGCCGAAAAACGCAAAAAATGAGGAACGATCATGGCGGGGAGGATGCTATGGTTCCTTAGGTCGTATTTGATTGTCCGGAAAAATTTTAGGCGATAGGGGTCAGGAGGTCCCGGGACCACTCGGAAGGCGTGGGCTATAACACACAAAAATATGGGAATTGCGCGGAATTCTAGTTGTTTGGCCGAAAAACGCAATAAATGAGGAACGAACATGGCAGGGTGGTGACTATGGTTCCTTAGGTCGTATTTGATGGCCCGGAAAATTTTAGGCGATCGGGGTCCACGGCTCCCGGGACCACTCGGAAGGCGTAAGCTATAGCACACTAAAATATGCAAATCGCGCGGAGTTCTAGTTTTTTGGCCGAAAAATGCAAAGCATTTGGAACGATCATGGTGGGGCGGTGACTATGGTACCTTAGGTCATATTTGATTGTCCGGAAAAATTTTAGGTGATCGGGGTCCGCGGCTCCCCGGACCACTTGGAAGGCGTGGGTTTAGCACACGAAAATATGGGAATTGGGCGTAATTCTAGTTTTTTGGCCGAAAAATGCAAAAAATAAGAAACGATAATGGCGGGGTGGTTACTATGGTTCCTTAGGTCGTATTTGACGGCCCGGAAAAAATTTTAGGCGATCGGGGTCCGGGGGTCCCGGAACTACTTGGAAGGATGGGCAATAGCACACAAAAACATTGTAATCGGGCGGAATTCTAATTTTTTGGCCGAAAAATGCAACAAATGAGGAATGATCATGGCTGGGCGGTGACTATGGTTCCTTAGGTCGTATTTGATAGTCCGGAAAAATTTTAGGCGATAGGGGTCCGGAGGTCCCGGGACCACTCGGAAGGTGTGGGCTATAACACACAAAAATATGGGAATCGCGCGGAATTCTAGTTGTTTGGCCGAAAAATGCAAAAAATAAAGAACGATCATGGCGGGGCGGATACTATGGTTCCTTAGGTCGTATTTGATTGCCCGGAAATATTTTAGGAGATCGGGATCCGCGGCTCTTGGGACCACTCAGAATGCGTGGGTATAGCACACGAAAATATGGGAATCAGGCGAAATTCTAGGTCTTTTTCAGTAACATGCAAAAAATGTGGAAAGATCTTGATAGGGCGGTGACTATGGTTCCTTTGGTCTTATTTGATAGTCCGGAAAAATATTAGGCGATAGGGGTCCGGAGGTCCCGGGACCACTCGAAAGGCGTGGGCTATAACACACAAAAATATGGGAATCGCGCGGAATTATAGTTGTTTGGCCGAAAAACGCAAAAAATGAGGAACGATCATGGCAGGGCGGTGACTATGGTTCCTTAGGTATTATTTGATAGTCCGGAAAAATATTAGGTGATAGGGGTCCGGAGGTCCCGGGACCACTCGGAAGGCGTGAGCTAAAACACACAAAAATATGGGAATCGCGCGGAATTCTAGTTGTTTGGCCGAAAAACATAAAAAATGAGGAACGATCATGGCGGGGAGGATGCTATTGTTCCTTAGGTCGTATTTGATTGTCCGAAAAAATTTTAGGCGATAGGGGTCAGGAGGTCCCGGGACCACTCGGAAGGCGTGGGCTATAACACAAAAAAATATGGGAATCGCGCGGAATTCTACCTGTTTGGCAGAAAAACGTAAAAAATGAGGAACGATCATGGCGGGGTGGTTACTATGGTTCCTTAGGTCGTATTTGATTGCCCGGAAAATTTTTAGGCGATCAGGGTTCGGGGTTCCCGGGACCCCTTGGAAGGCGTGGGCTAAAGCACACGAAAATATGGAAATCGTGCGAAATTCTAGTTTTTTGGCTGAAAAATGCAAAAGACTAGGAACGATCATGGCGGGGCGGTGACTATGGTTCCTTAGGTCGTATTTGATAGTCCGGAAAAATTTAAGGCGATAGGGGTCCGGAGTTCCCGAGTTCACTTGGAAGGCGTGGGCTATAGGTCACGAAAATATGGGAATCGCGCGGAATTCTAGTTTTTTGGCCGAAAAATAGAAAAAACTAGGAACGATCATGGTTGGGCGGTGACTATGGTTCCTTAGGTCATATTTGATAGTCCGGAAAAATTTTAGGCGATCGGGGTCCGCGGCTCCCCGGGCCACTTGGAAGGCGTGGGTTTAGCACACGAAAATATGGGAATTGGGCGTAATTCTAGTTTTTTGGCCGAAAAATGCAAAAAATGAGAAACGATGATGGCGGGGCGGTTACTATGGTTCCTTAGGTCGTATTTGACGGCCCGGAAAAATTTTAGGCGATCGGGGTCCGGGGGTCCCGGAACTACTTGGAAGGATGGGCAATAGCACACGAAAACATTGTAATCGGGCGGAATTCTAATTTTTTGGCCGAAAAATGCAACAAATGAGGAATGATCATGGCTGGGCGGTGACTATGGTTCCTTAGGTCGTATTTGATAGTCTAGAAAAATTTTAGGCGATAGGGGTCCGGAGGTCCCGGGACCACTCGGAAGGTGTGGGCTATAACACACAAAAATATGGGAATCGCGCGGAATTCTAGTTGTTTGGCCGAAAAATGCAAAAAATAAAGAACGATCATGGCGGGGCGGATACTATGGTTCCTTAGGTCGTATTTGATTGCCCGGAAATATTTTAGGAGATCGGGATCCGCGGCTCTTGGGACCACTCAGAATGCGTGGGTATAGCACACGAAAATATGGGAATCGGGCGAAATTCTAGGTCTTTTTCAGTAACATGCAAAAAATGTGGAAAGATCTTGATAGGGCGGTGACTATGGTTCCTTTGGTCTTATTTGATAGTCCGGAAAAATATTAGGCGATAGGGGTCCGGAGGTCCCGGGACCACTCGGAAGGCGTGGGCTATAACACACAAAAATATGGGAATCGCGCGGAATTATAGTTGTTTGGCCGAAAAACGCAAAAAATGAGGAACGATCATGGCAGGGCGGTGACTATGGTTCCTTAGGTATTATTTGATAGTCCGTAAAAATATTAGGTGATAGGGGTCCGGAGGTCCCGGGACCACTCGGAAGGCGTGGGCTAAAACACACAAAAATATGGGAATCGCGCGGAATTCTAGTTGTTTGGCCGAAAAACGCAAAAAATGAGGAACGATCATGGCGGGGAGGATGCTATGGTTCCTTAGGTCGTATTTGATTGTCCGGAAAAATTTTAGGCGATAGGGGTCAGGAGGTCCCGGGACCACTCGGAAGGCGTGGGCTATAACACACAAAAATATGGGAATTGCGCGGAATTCTAGTTGTTTGGCCGAAAAACGCAATAAATGAGGAACGAACATGGCAGGGTGGTGACTATGGTTCCTTAGGTCGTATTTGATGGCCCGGAAAATTTTAGGCGATCGGGGTCCACGGCTCCCGGGACCACTCGGAAGGCGTAAGCTATAGCACACTAAAATATGCAAATCGCGCGGAGTTCTAGTTTTTTGGCCGAAAAATGCAAAGCATTTGGAACGATCATGGTGGGGCGGTGACTATGGTACCTTAGGTCATATTTGATTGTCCGGAAAAATTTTAGGTGATCGGGGTCCGCGGCTCCCCGGACCACTTGGAAGGCGTGGGTTTAGCACACGAAAATATGGGAATTGGGCGTAATTCTAGTTTTTTGGCCGAAAAATGCAAAAAATAAGAAACAATGATGGCGGGGTGGTTACTATGGTTCCTTAGGTCGTATTTGACGGCCCGGAAAAATTTTAGGCGATCGGGGTCCGGGGGTCCCGGAACTACTTGGAAGGATGGGCAATAGCACACAAAAACATTGTAATCGGGCGGAATTCTAATTTTTTGGCCGAAAAATGCAACAAATGAGGAATGATCATGGCTGGGCGGTGACTATGGTTCCTTAGGTCGTATTTGATAGTCCGGAAAAATTTTAGGCGATAGGGGTCCGGAGGTCCCGGGACCACTCGGAAGGTGTGGGCTATAACACACAAAAATATGGGAATCGCGCGGAATTCTAGTTGTTTGGCCGAAAAATGCAAAAAATAAAGAACGATCATGGCGGGGCGGATACTATGGTTCCTTAGGTCGTATTTGATTGCCCGGAAATATTTTAGGAGATCGGGATCCGCGGCTCTTGGGACCACTCAGAATGCGTGGGTATAGCACACGAAAATATGGGAATCAGGCGAAATTCTAGGTCTTTTTCAGTAACATGCAAAAAATGTGGAAAGATCTTGATAGGGCGGTGACTATGGTTCCTTTGGTCTTATTTGATAGTCCGGAAAAATATTAGGCGATAGGGGTCCGGAGGTCCCGGGACCACTCGAAAGGCGTGGGCTATAACACACAAAAATATGGGAATCGCGCGGAATTATAGTTGTTTGGCCGAAAAACGCAAAAAATGAGGAACGATCATGGCAGGGCGGTGACTATGGTTCCTTAGGTATTATTTGATAGTCCGGAAAAATATTAGGTGATAGGGGTCCGGAGGTCCCGGGACCACTCGGAAGGCGTGAGCTAAAACACACAAAAATATGGGAATCGCGCGGAATTCTAGTTGTTTGGCCGAAAAACATAAAAAATGAGGAACGATCATGGCGGGGAGGATGCTATTGTTCCTTAGGTCGTATTTGATTGTCCGAAAAAATTTTAGGCGATAGGGGTCAGGAGGTCCCGGGACCACTCGGAAGGCGTGGGCTATAACACAAAAAAATATGGGAATCGCGCGGAATTCTACCTGTTTGGCAGAAAAACGTAAAAAATGAGGAATGATCATGGCGGGGTGGTTACTATGGTTCCTTAGGTCGTATTTGATTGCCCGGAAAATTTTTAGGCGATCAGGGTTCGGGGTTCCCGGGACCCCTTGGAAGGCGTGGGCTAAAGCACACGAAAATATGGAAATCGTGCGAAATTCTAGTTTTTGGCTGAAAAATGCAAAAGACTAGGAACGATCATGGCGGGGCGGTGACTATGGTTCCTTAGGTCGTATTTGATAGTCCGGAAAAATTTAAGGCGATAGGGGTCCGGAGTTCCCGAGTTCACTTGGAAGGCGTGGGCTATAGGTCACGAAAATATGGGAATCGCGCGGAATTCTAGTTTTTTGGCCGAAAAATAGAAAAAACTAGGAACGATCATGGTTGGGCGGTGACTATGGTTCCTTAGGTCTTATTAGATAGTCCAGAAAAATTTTAGGCGATAGGGGTCCGGAGACCCGGGACCACTCGAAGGCGTGGGCTATAACACACAAAAATATGGGATCGTGCGGAATTCTAGTTCTTTGGCCGAAAATCACTCGGAAGGCGTAAGCTATAGCACACTAAAATATGCAAATCGCGCGGAGTTCTAGTTTTTTGGCCGAAAAATGCAAAGCATTTGGGACGTTCATGGCGGGGTGACTATGGTACTTTAGGTCGTATTTGATAGTCCGAAAAACTTTTAGGCGATAGGGGTCCGGAGTTCCCGGGTTCACTTGGAAGGCATGGGCTATAGGACACGAAATTATGGGAATCGCGCGGAATTCTAGTTTTTTGGCCGAAAAACAGAAAAAACTAGGAACGATCATGGCTGGGCGGTGACTATGGTTCCTTCGGTCTTATTTGATAGTCCGGAAAAATTTTAGGCGATAGGGGTCAGGAGGTACCGGGACCACTCGGAAGGCGTGGACTATAACACACAAAAATATGGGAATCGCGCGGAATTCTAGTTGTTTGGACGAAAAATGCAAAAAATAAGGAACGATAATGGTGGGGTGGTTACTATGGTTCCTTAGGTCGTATTTGATGGCCCAGAAAATTTTTAGGCGATCGGGGTTCGGGGTTCCCGGGACCCCTTGGAAGGCGTGGGCTAAAGCACAAGAAAATATGGAAATCGCGCGGAATTCTAGTTTTTTGGCTGAAAAACGCAAAAGACTAGGAACGATCATGGCGGGGCGGTGACTATGGTCCTTAGGTCGTATTTGATAGTCCGGAAAATTTTTTAGGGGATCCGGCTCCGGGGGGCCCGACCCACTCGGAAGGCGTGGGCTATAGCACACGAAAATATGGGAATCGCTCAGAATTCTAGTTGTTTGGCCGAAAAACGCAAAAAATAAGGAACGATCATGGCGGGGCGGATACTATGGTTCCTTAGGTCATATTTGATTGCCCGGAAAAATTTAAGGCGATCGGGGTCCGCGGCTCTTGGGACCACTCGGAATGCGTGGGTATAGCACACGAAAATATGCTAATCGGGCGAAATTCTAGGTCTTTTTCAGTAACATGCAAAAAATGTGGAAAGATCTTGGCAGGGCGGTGACTATGGTTCCTTTGGTCTTATTTGATAGACCAAAAAAATGTTACGCGATAGGGGTCCGGAGGTCCCGGGACCACTCGGAAGGCGTGGGCTATAACACACAAAAATATGGGAATTGCGCGGAATTCTAGTTGTTTGGCCGAAAAACGCAATAAATGAGGAACGAACATGGCAGGGTGGTGACTATGGTTCCTTAGGTCGTATTTGATGGCCCGGAAAATTTTAGGCGATCGCGGTCCACGGCTCGCAGGACCACTCGGAAGGCGTAAGCTATAGCACACTAAAATATGCAAATCGCGCGGAGTTCTAGTTTTTTGGCCGAAAAATGCAAAGCATTTGGAACGATCATGGTGGGGCGGTGACTATGGTACCTTAGGTCGTATTTGATAGTCCGGAAAAATTTTAGGCGATCGGGGTCCGCGGCTCCCCGGACCACTTGGAAGGCGTGGGTATAGCACACGAAAATATGGGAATCGGGCGTAATTCTAGTTTTTTGGCCAAAAAATGCAAAAAATGAGAAACGATGATGGCGGGGCGGTTACTATGGTTCCTTAGGTCGTATTTGATGGCCCGGAAAAATTTTAGGCGATCGGGGTCCGGGGGTCCCGGAACTACTTGGAAGGGTGGGCAATAGCACACAAAAACATTGTAATCGGGCGGAATTCTAGTTTTTTGGCCGAAAAACGCAACAAATGAGGAATGATCATGGCTAGACGGTGACTATGGTTCCTTAGGTCGTATTTGATAGTCCGGAAAAATTTTAGGAGATAGGGGTCCGGAGGTCCCGGGACCACTCGGAAGGTGTGGGCTATAACACACAAAAATATGTGAATCGCGCGGAATTCTAGTTGTTTGGCCGAAAAATGCAAAAAATAAAGAACGATCATGGCGGGGCAGATACTATGGTTCCTTAGGTCGTATTTGATTGCCCGGAAAAATTTTAGGCGATCGGGGTCCGCGGCTCTTGGGACCACTCAGAATGCGTGGGTATAGCACACGAAAATATGGGAATCGGGCGAAATTCTAGGTCTTTTTCAGTAACATGCAAAAAATGTGGAAAGATCTTGATAGGGCGGTGACTATGGTTCCTTTGGTCTTATTTGATAGTCCGGAAAAATATTAGGCGTTAGGGGTCCGGAGGTCCCGGGACCACTCGGAAGGCGTGGGCTATAACACACAAAAATATGGGAATCGCGCGGAATTCTAGTTGTTTGGCCGAAAGACGCAAAAAATGAGGAACGATCATGGCAGGGCGGTGACTATGGTTCCTTAGGTATTCTTTGATAGTCCGGAAAAATATTAGGCGATAGGGGTCCGGTGGTCCCGGGACCACTCGGAAGGCGTGGGCTAAAACACACAAAAATATGGGAATCGCGCGGAATTCTAGTTGTTTGGCCGAAAAACGCAAAAAATGAGGAACGATCATGGCGAGGAGGATACTATGGTTCCTTAGGTCGTATTTGATAGTCCGGAAAAATTTTAGGCGATAGGGGTCAGGAGGTCCCGGGACCACTCGGAAGGCATGGGCTATAACACACAAAAATATGGGAATCGCGCGGAATTCTACCTGTTTGGCCGAAAAACGTAAAAAATGAGGAACGATCATGGCGGGGTGGTTACTATGGTTCCTTAGGTCGTATTTGATGGCCCGGATAATTTTTAGGCGATCGGGGTTCGGGGTTCCCGGGACCCCTTGGAAGGCGTGGGCTAAAGCACACGAAAATATGGAAATCGCGCGAAATTCTAGTTTTTTGGCTGAAAACTGCAAAAGACTAGGAACGATCATGGTGGGGCGGTGACTATGGTTCCTTAGGTCGTATTTGATAGTCCGGAAAAATTTTAGGCGACAGGGGTCCGGAGTTCCCGGGTTCACTTGGAAGGCGTGGGCTATAGGTCACGAAAATATGGGAATCGCGTGGAATTCTAGTTTTTTGGCCGAAAAATAGAAAAAACTAGGAATGATCATGGCTGGGCGGTGACTATGGTTCCTTAGGTCTTATTTGATAGTCCGGAAAAATTTTAGGCGATAGGGGTCCGGAGACCCGGGACCACTCGAAGGCGTGGGCTATAACACACAAAAATATGGGATCGCGCGGAATTCTAGTTCTTTGGCCGAAAAACACTCGGAAGGCGTAAGCTATAGCACACTAAAATATGCAAATCGCGCGGAGTTCTAGTTTTTTTGCCGAAAAATGCAAAGCATTTGGAACGATCATGGTGGGGCGGTGACTATGGTACCTTAGGTCGTATTTGATAGTCCGAAAAAATTTTAGGCGATAGGGGTCCGGAGTTCCCGAGTTCACTTGGAAGGCGTGGGCTATAGGACACGAAAATATGGGAATCGCACGGAATTCTAGTTTTTTGGCCAAAAAACAGAAAAAACTAGGAACGATCATGGCTGGGCGGTGACTATGGTTCCTTAGGTCTTATTTGATAGTCCGGAAAAATTTTAGGCAATAGGGGTCCGGAGACCCGGGACCACTCGAAGGCGTGGGCTATAACACACAAAAATAAGGGATCGCGCGGAATTCTAGTTCTTTGGCCGAAAAACACAAAAAATGTGGAACGATCATGGCGGGGCGGATACTATGGTTCCTTAGGTCGTATTTGATAGTCCGAAAAAATTTTATGCGATAGGGGTCCGGAGGTCCCCGAAAAACGCAAAAAATAAGGAACGATCATGGCGGGGCGGATACTATGGTTCCTTAGGTCGTATTTGATTGCCCGGAATATTTTTAGGCGATCGGGGTCCGCGGCTCTTGGGACCACTCAGAATGCGTGGGTATAGCACACGAAAATATGGGAATCGGGCGAAATTCTAGGTCTTTTTCAGTAACATGCAAACAATGTGGAAAGATCTTGACAAGGCGGTGTCTATGGTTCCTTTGGTCTTATTTGATAGTCCGGAAAAATATTAGGCGATAGGGGTCCGGAGGTCCCTGGACCACTCGCAAGGCGTGGGCTATAACACACAAAAATATGAGAATCGCATGGAATTCTAGTTGTTTGGCCGGAAAACGCAAAGAAATGAGGAACGATCATGGCGGGGCGGTGACTATGGTTCCTTAGGTCTTATTTGATAGTCCGTAAAAATATTAGGCGATAGGGGTCCGGAGGTCCCGGGACCACTCGGAAGGCGTGGGCTAAAACACACAAAAATATGGGAATCGCGCGGAATTCTAATTGTTTAGCCGAAAAATGCAAAAAATGAGGAACGATCATGGCGGGGTGGTTACTATGGTTCCTTAGGTCGTATTTGATGGCCCGGAAAAATTTTAGGGGATAGGGGTCTGGAGTTCTCGGGTTCACTTGGAAGGCGTGGGCTATAGGACACGAAAATATGGAAATCGCGCGGAATTCTAGTTTTTTGTCCGAAAAACAGAAACAACTAGGAACGATCATGGTGGGGCGGTGACTATGGTTCCTTAGGTCGTATTTGATAGTCCGGAAAATTTTTAGGCGATCCGGCTCCGGGGGGCCTGACCCACTCGGAAGGCGTGGGTGATAGCACATAAAAAAATGGGAATCGGGCGGAATTCTAGTTTTTTGGCCAAAAAATGCAAAAAATGAGGAACGATCATGGCGAGGCGGTGACTATGGTTCCTTAGGTCCTAATTGATGGCCCAAAAATTTTTTAGGCGATCCGAGTCCAGCGGCCCGGCCCACTCGGAAGGCGTGGGCAATAGCACACAAAAATATTGTAATCGAGGGAATTCTAGTTTTTTGGCCGAAACACGCAATAAATGAGAAATGATCATGGCGGGGCGGTGACTATGGTTCCTTAAGTCGTATTTGATGGCCCGGAAAATTTTAGGCGATCGGGGTCCACGGCTCTCGGGACCACTCGGAAGGCGTAAGCTATAGCACACGAAAATATGCAAATCGCGCGGAGTTCTAGTTTTTTGGCCGAAAAATGCAAAGCATTTGGAACGATCATGGTGAGACAATGACTATGGTACCTTAGGTCGTATTTGATAGTCCAGAAAAATTTTAGGCGATCGGGGTCCGCAGCTCCCCGGACCACTTGGAAGGCATGGGTATAGCACTCGAAAATATGGGAATCGGGCGTCATTCTAGTTTTTTGGCCGAAAAATGCAAAAAATGTGAAACGATGATGGCGGGGCGGTTACTATGGTCCTTAGGTCGCATTTGACAGCCCGAAAAAATTTTAGGCGATCGGGGTCCGCGACTCTTGGGACCACTCGGAATGCGTGGGTATAACACACAAAAATATGGGAATCGGGCGAAATTCTAGGTCTTTTTCAGTAACATGCAAAAAATGTGGAAAGATCTTGACAGGGTGGTGACTATGGTTCCTTTGGTCTTATTTGATAGTACGGAAAACTATTAGGCGATAGGGGTCCGGAGATCCCGGGACCACTCGAAAAGCGTGGGCTATAACACACAAAAATATGGGAATCGCACGGAATTCTAGTTGTTTGGCCGAAAAACGCAAAAAATGAGGAACGATCATGGCGGGGCGGATATTATGGTACCTTAGGTCGTATTTGATAGTCCAGAAAAATTTTAGGCGATCGGGGTCCGCGGCTCCCCGGACCACTTGGAAGGCATGGGTATAGCACACGAAAATATGGGAATCGGGCGTAATTCTAGTTTTTTGGCCCAAAAAAGCAAAATATGAGAAACGATGATGGCGGGGCGGTTACTATGGTTCCTTAGATCGTATTTGACGGCCCAAAAAATTTTAGGCGATCGAGGTCCGGGGGTCCCGGAACCACTTGGAAGGGTGGGCAATAGCACACAAAAATATTGTAATCGGGCGAAAATCTAGTGTTTTGGCCGAAAAACGCAATAAATGAGGAATGATCATGGCTGGGCGGTGACTATGGTTCCTTAGGTCGTATTTGATAGTCCGGAAAAATTTTAGGCGATAGGGGTCCGGAGTTCCCGGGTTCACTTGGAAGGCGTGGGCTATAGGACACGAAAATATGGGAATCGCGCGGAATTCTAGTTTTTTGGCCGAAAAACGGAAAAAACTAGGAACGATCATGGCTGGGCGGTGACTATGGTTCCTTAGGTCTTATTTGATAGTCCGGAAAAATTTTAGGCGATAGGGGTCCGGAGACCCGGGACCACTCGGAAGGCGTGGGCTATAACACACAAAAATATGGGATCGCGCGGAATTCTAGTTGTTTGGCCGAAAAACACAAAAAATGAGGAACGATCATGGCGGGGCGGATACTATGGTTCCTTAGGTCGTATTTGATTGTATGGAAAATTTTTAGGTGATAGGGGTCCGGAGGTCCCGGGACCACTCGGAAGGTGTGGGCTATAACACACAAAAATATGGGAATCGCGCGGAATTCTAGTTGTTTGGCCGAAAAACGCAAAAAGTAAGGAACGATCATGGCGGGGCGGATACTATAGTTCCTTAGGTCGTATTTGATTGTCCGGAAAATTTTTAGGCGATAGGGGTCCGGAGGTCCCGGGACCACTCGGAAGGTGTGGGCTATAAGACACAAAAATATGGGAATCGCGCGAAATTCTAGTTGTTTGGCCGAAAAACGCAAAAAGTAAGGAACGATCATGGCGGGGCAGATACTATGGTTCCTTAGGTCATATTTGATTTCCCGGAAAAATTTTAGGCGATCAGGGTCCGCGGTTCTTGGGACCACTCGGAATGCGTGGGTATAGCACACGAAAATATGGGAATCGGGCGAAATTCTAGGTCTTTTTTAGTAACATGCAAAAAATTTGGAAAGATCTTGGCAGGGCGGTGACTATGGTTCTTTTGGTCTTATTTGATAGTCCGGAAAAATATTAGGCGATAGGCGTCCGGAGGTCCCGGGACCACTCGGAAGGCGTTGGCTATAACACACAAAAATATGGGAATCGCGCGAAATTCTAGTTGTTTGGCCGAAAAATGCAAAAAATGAGGAACGATCATGGCGGGGCGGATACTATGGTTCCTTAGGTCGTATTTGATAGTCCGGAAAAATTTTAGGCGATAGGGGTCCGGAGACCCGGGGCCACTCGGAAGGCGTGGGCTATAACACACAAAAATATGGGATCGCGCGGAATTCTAGTTGTTTGGCCGAAAAACACAAAATATGAGGAACGATCATGGCGGGGCGGATACTATGGTTCCTTAGGTCGTATTTGATTGTCCGGAAAAATTTTAGGCGATAGGGGTCCGGAGGTCCCGGGACCACTCGGAAGGTGTGGGCTATAACACACAAAAATATGGGAATTGCGCGGAATTCTAGTTGTTTGGCCGAAAAACGCAAAAAATAAGGAACAATCATGGCGGGGCGGATACTATGGTTCCTTAGGTCGTATTTGATTGCCCGGAAAATTTTTAGGCGATCGGGGTCTGCGGCTCTTGGGACTCGGAATGCGTGGGTATAGCACACGAAAATATGGGAATCGGGCGAAATTCTAGAACTTTTTTAGTAACATGCAAAAAATTTGGAAAGATCTTGGCAGGGCGGTGACTATGGTTCCTTTGGTCTTATTTGATAGTCCGGAAAAATATTAGGCGATAGGGGTCCGGAGGTCCCGGGACCACTCGAAGGCGTGGGCTATAACACACAAAAATATTGGAATCGCGCGGAATTCTAGTTGTTTAGTCGAAAAATGCAAAAAATGAGGAACGATCAAGGCGGGGCGGATACTATGGTTCCTTAGGTCGTATTTGATAGTCCGGAAAAATTTTAGGCGATAGGGGTCAGGAGGTCACGGGATCACTCGGAAAGCGTGGGCTATAACACACAAAAATATGGGAATCTCGCGGAATTCTAGTTGTTTGGCCGAAAAACGCAAAAAATGAGGAACGATCATGGCGGGGTGGTTAATATGGTTCCTTAGGTCGTATTTTATGGCCCGGAAAATTTTTAGGCGATCGGGGTTCGGGGTTCCCGGGACCCCTTGGAAGGCGTGGGCTAAAGCACACGAAAATATGGAAATCGCGCGAAATTCTAGTTTTTTGGCTGAAAAACGCAAAAGACTAGGAACGATCATGGCGGGGAGGTGACTATGGTTCCTTATGTCGTATTTGATAGTCCGAAAATTTTTTAGGCGATCCGGGCCCGACCTACTCGGAAGGCGTGGGCGATAGCACACAAAAATATGGGAATCGTGCGTAATTCTAGTTATTTGGCCAAAAAATGCAAAAAATGAGGAACGATCATGGCGGGGCGATGACTATGGTTCCTTAGGTCATATTTGATGGCCCGGAAAATTTTAGGCGATCGGGGTCCACGGCTCCCGGGACCCCTCGGAAAGCGTAAGCTATATAGCACACTAAAATATGCAAATCGCGCGGAGTTCTAGTTTTTTGGCCGAAAAATGCAAAGCATTTGGAACGATCATGGTAGGGCGGTGACTATGGTACCTTAGGTCACATTTGATAGTCCGGAAAAATTTTAGGCGATCGGGGTCCGCGGCTCCCCGGACCACTTGGAAGGCGTGGGTATAGCACACGAAAATATGGGAATCGGGCGTAATTCTAGTTTTTTTGCCGAAAAATGCAAGAAATGAGAAACGATGATGGCGGGGCGGTTACTATGGTTCCTTAGGTCATATTTAACGGCCCGGAAAAATTTTAGGCGATCGGGGTCCATGTGTCCCGTAACCACTTGGAAGGGTGGGCAATAGCACACAAAAACATTGTAATCGGGCGGAATTCTAGTTTTTTGGCCGAAAAATGCAATAAATGAGGAATGATCATGGCTGGGCGGTGACTATGGTTCCTTAGGTCGTATTTGATAGTCCGGAAAAATTTTAGGCGATAGGGGTCCGGAATTCCCGGGTTCACTTGGAAGGCGTGGGCTATAGGACACGAAAATATGGGAATCGCGCGGAATTCTAGTTTTTTGGCCGAAAAACAGAAAAAACTAGGAACGATCATGGCTGGGCGGTGACTATGGTTCCTTAGGTCTTATTTGATACTCCGGAAAAATTTTAGGCGATAGGGGTTTGGAGACCCGGGACTACTCGGAAGACGTGGGCTATAACACATAAAAATATGGGATCGTGCGGAATTCTAGTTGTTTGGCCGAAAAACACAAAAAATGAGGAACGATCATGGCGGGGCGGATACTATGGTTCCTTAGGTCGTATTTGATAGTCCGGAAAAACTTTAGGCGATAGGGGTCCGGAGGTCTCGGGACCACTCGGAAGGTGTGGGCTATAACACACAAAAATATGGGAATCGCGCGGTATTCTAGTTGTTTGGCCGTAAAATGCAAAAAATAAGGAACGATCATGGCGGGGCGGATACTATGGTTCCTTAGGTCGTATTTGATTGCCCGAAAAAATTTTAGGTGATCGGGGTCCGCGACTCTTGGGACCACTCGGAATGCGTGGGTATAGCACACGAAAATATGGGAATCGGGCGAAATTCAAGGTCTTTTTCAGTAACATGCAAAAAATGTGGAAAGATCTTGACAGGGCGGTGACTATGGTTCCTTTGGTCTTATTTGAAAGTCCGGAAAAATATTAGGCGATAGGGGTCAAGAGGTCCCGGGACCACTCGGAAGGCGTGGGCTATAACACACAAAAATATGGGAATCGCGCGGAATTCTAGTTGTCTGGCCGAAAAATGCAAAAAATGAGGAACGATCATTGTGGGGCAGATACTATGGTTCCTTAGGTCGTATTTGATAGTCCGGAAAAATTTTAGGCGATAGGGGTCAGGAGGTCCCGGGACCACTCGGAAGGCATGGGATATAACACACAAAAATATGGGAATCGCGCGGAATTCTAGTTGTTTGGCCGAAAAACGCAAAAAATGAGGAACGATCATAGTGGGGTGGTTACTATGGTTCCTTAGGTCATATTTGATGGCCCGGAAAAATTTTAGGCGATCGGGGTCCGTGGCTCCCCGGACCACTTGGAAGGCGTGGGTATAGAACACGAAAATATGGGAATCGGGCGTAATTCTAGTTTTTTGGCTGAAAAATGCAAAAAGTGAGAAACGATGATGGCGGGGCGGTTACTATGGTTCCTTAGGTCGTATTTGATGGCCCAAAAATTTTTTAGGCGATCGGGGTCCAGGGGTCCCGGAACCACTTGGCAGGGTGGGCTATGCACACAAAAATATTGTAATCGGGCGGAATTCTAGTTTTTTGGCCGAAAAACGCAACAAATGAGGAATGATCATGGCTGGGCAGTGACTATGGTTCCTTAGGTCGTATTTGATAGTCCGGAAAAATTTTAGGCGATAGGGGTCCGGAGTTCCCGGGTTCATTTGGAAGGCGTGGGCTATAGGACACGAAAATATGGGAATCGCGCGGAATTTTAGTTTTTTGGCCGAAAAATAGAAAAAACTAGGAACGATCATGGCTGGGCGGTGACTATGGTTCGTTAGGTCTTAT
Organism: Nicotiana tomentosiformis; assembly: GCF_000390325.3. Lineage (NCBI taxonomy): Eukaryota > Viridiplantae > Streptophyta > Magnoliopsida > Solanales > Solanaceae > Nicotiana > Nicotiana tomentosiformis. The sequence goes on from NW_027174665.1 coordinate 81,466, forward strand.
TTGATAGTCCGGAAAAATTTTAGGCGATAGGGTTCCGGAGACCCGGGACCACTCGGAAGGCGTGGGCTATAATACACAAAAATATGGGATCGTGCGGAATTCTAGTTGTTTGGCCGAAAAACACAGAAAATGAGGAACGATCATGGCGGGGCGGATACTATGGTTCCTTAGGTCGTATTTGATAGTCCGAAAAAATTTTAGGCGATAGGGGTCCGGAGGTCCCGGGACCACTCGGAAGGTGTGGGCTATAACACACAAAAATATGGGAATCGCGCGGTATTCTAGTTGTTTGGCCGAAAAATGCAAAAAATAAGGAACGATCATGGCGGGGCGGATACTATGGTTCCTTAGGTCGTATTTGATGTCCTGGAATAATTTTAGGCGATCGGGGTCCGCGGCTCTTGGGACCACTCGGAATTACTGGGTATAGCACACGAAAATATGGGAATCGGGCGAAATTCTAGGTCTTTTTCAGTAACATGCAACAAATGTGGAAAGATCTTGACAGGGCGGTGACTATGGTTCCTTTGGTCTTATTTGATAGTCCGGAAAAATATTAGGCGATAGGGGTCTGGAGGTCCCGGGACCACTCGGAAGGCGTGGGCTACAACACACAAAAATATGGGAATCGCGCGGAATTCTAGTTGTTTGGCCGAAAAATGCAAAAAATGAGGAACGATCATGGCGGGGTGGTTACTATGGTTCCTTAGGTCGTATTTAATTGCCCGGAATAATTTTAGGCGATCGGGGTCCGCGGCTCTTGGGACCACTCGGAATGCGTGGGTATAGCACACGAAAATATGGGAATCAGGCGAAATTCTAGGTCTTTTTCAGTAACATGCAAAAAATGTGGAAAGATCTTGATAGGGCGGTGACTATGGTTCCTTTGGTCTTATTTGATAGTTCGAAAAAATATTAGGCGATAGGGGTCCGGAGGTTCCGGGACCACTCGGAAGTCGTGGGCTATAACACACAAAAATATGAGAATCGCGCGGAATTCTAGTTGTTTGGCCGAAAAACGCAAAAAATGAGGAACGATCATGGCGGGGCGGATACTATGGTTCCTTAGGTCGTATTTGATAGTCCGGAAAAATTTTAGGCGATAGGGGTCAGGAGGTCCCGGGACCACTCGGAAGGCGTGGGCTATAACACACAAAAATATGGGAATCGCGCGGAATTCTAGTTGTTTGGCCGAAAAACGCAAAAAATGAGGAACGATCATAGTGGGGTGGTTACTATGGTTCCTTAGGTCATATTTGATGGCCCGGAAAAATTTTAGGCGATCGGGGTCCGTGGCTCCCCGGACCACTTGGAAGGCGTGGGTATAGAACACGAAAATATGGGAATCGGGCGTAATTCTAGTTTTTTGGCTGAAAAATGCAAAAAGTGAGAAACGATGATGGCGGGGCGGTTACTATGGTTCCTTAGGTCGTATTTGATGGCCCAAAAACTTTTTAGGCGATCGGGGTCCAGGGGTCCCGGAACCACTTGGCAGGGTGGGCTATGCACACAAAAATATTGTAATCGGGCGGAATTCTAGTTTTTTGGCCGAAAAACGCAACAAATGAGGAATGATCATGGCTGGGCAGTGACTATGGTTCCTTAGGTCGTATTTGATAGTCCGGAAAAATTTTAGGCGATAGGGGTCCGGAGTTCCCGGGTTCATTTGGAAGGCGTGGGCTATAGGACACGAAAATATGGGAATCGCGCGGAATTTTAGTTTTTTGGCCGAAAAATAGAAAAAACTAGGAACGATCATGGCTGGGCGGTGACTATGGTTCGTTAGGTCTTATTTGATAGTCCGGAAAAATTTTAGGCGATAGGGTTCCGGAGACCCGGGACCACTCGGAAGGCGTGGGCTATAATACACAAAAATATGGGATCGTGCGGAATTCTAGTTGTTTGGCCGAAAAACACAGAAAATGAGGAACGATCATGGCGGGGCGGATACTATGGTTCCTTAGGTCGTATTTGATAGTCCGAAAAAATTTTAGGCGATAGGGGTCCGGAGGTCCCGGGACCACTCGGAAGGTGTGGGCTATAACACACAAAAATATGGGAATCGCGCGGTATTCTAGTTGTTTGGCCGAAAAATGCAAAAAATAAGGAACGATCATGGCGGGGCGGATACTATGGTTCCTTAGGTCGTATTTGATGTCCTGGAATAATTTTAGGCGATCGGGGTCCGCGGCTCTTGGGACCACTCGGAATTACTGGGTATAGCACACGAAAATATGGGAATCGGGCGAAATTCTAGGTCTTTTTCAGTAACATGCAACAAATGTGGAAAGATCTTGACAGGGCGGTGACTATGGTTCCTTTGGTCTTATTTGATAGTCCGGAAAAATATTAGGCGATAGGGGTCTGGAGGTCCCGGGACCACTCGGAAGGCGTGGGCTACAACACACAAAAATATGGGAATCGCGCGGAATTCTAGTTGTTTGGCCGAAAAATGCAAAAAATGAGGAACGATCATGGCGGGGTGGTTACTATGGTTCCTTAGGTCGTATTTAATTGCCCGGAATAATTTTAGGCGATCGGGGTCCGCGGCTCTTGGGACCACTCGGAATGCGTGGGTATAGCACACGAAAATATGGGAATCAGGCGAAATTCTAGGTCTTTTTCAGTAACATGCAAAAAATGTGGAAAGATCTTGATAGGGCGGTGACTATGGTTCCTTTGGTCTTATTTGATAGTTCGAAAAAATATTAGGCGATAGGGGTCCGGAGGTTCCGGGACCACTCGGAAGTCGTGGGCTATAACACACAAAAATATGAGAATCGCGCGGAATTCTAGTTGTTTGGCCGAAAAACGCAAAAAATGAGGAACGATCATGGCGGGGCGGATACTATGGTTCCTTAGGTCGTATTTGATAGTCCGGAAAAATTTTAGGCGATAGGGGTCAGGAGGTCCCGGGACCACTCGGAAGGCGTGGGCTATAACACACAAAAATATGGGAATCGCGCGGAATTCTAGTTGTTTGGCCGAAAAATGCAAAAAATGAGGAACGATCATGGCGGGGTGGTTAATATGGTTCCTTAGGTCGTATTTTATGGCCCGGAAAATTTTTAGGCGATCGGGGTTCGGTGTTCCCGGGACCCCTTGGAAGGCGTGGGCTAAAGCACACGAAAATATGGAAATCGCGCGAAATTCTAGTTGTTTGGCTGAAAAACGCAAAAGACTAGGAACGATCATGGCGGGGAGGTGACTATGGTTCCTTATGTCGTATTTGATAGTCCGAAAATTTTTTAGGCGATCCGGGCCCGACCTACTCGGAAGGCGTGGGCGATAGCACACAAAAATATGGGAATCGTGCGTAATTCTAGTTATTTGGCCAAAAAATGCAAAAAATGAGGAACGATCATGGCGGGGCGATGACTATGGTTCTTAGGTCTTAATTGATGGCCCGAAAATTTTTTAGGCGATCCGAGACCTTCGGCCCAGCCCACTCGGAAGGCGTGGGCAATAGCACACAAAAATATGGTAATCGAGCGGAATTCTAGTTTTTTGGCCGAAAAATGCAATAAATGAGGAACGATCATGACGGGGCGGTGACTATGGTTCCTTAGGTCATATTTGATGGCCCGGAAAATTTTAGGCGATCGGGGTCCACGGCTCCCGGGACCCCTCAGAAAGCGTAAGCTATATAGCACACTAAAATATGCAAATCGCGTGGAGTTCTAGTTTTTTGGCCGAAAAATGCAAAGCATTTGGAACGATCATGGTAGGGCGGTGACTATGGTACCTTAGGTCGCATTTGATAGTTCGTAAATATTTTAGGCGATCGGGGTCCGCGGCTCCCCGGACCACTTGGAAGGCGTGGGTATAGCACACGAAAATATGGGAATCGGGCGTAATTCTAGTTTTTTTGCCGAAAAATGCAAGAAATGAGAAACGATGATGGCGGGGCGGTTACTATGGTTCCTTAGGTCATATTTAACGGCCCGGAAATATTTTAGGCGATCGGGGTCCATGGGTCCCGTAACCACTTGGAAGGGTGGGCAATAGCACACAAAAACATTGTAATCGGGCGGAATTCTAGTTTTTTGGCCGAAAAACGCAATAAATGAGGAATGATCATGGCTGGGCGGTGACTATGGTTCCTTAGGTTGTATTTGATAGTCCGGAAAAATTTTAGGCGATAGGGGTTCGGAATTCCCAGGTTCACTTGGAAGGCGTGGGCTATAGGACACGAAAATATGGGAATCGCGCGGAATTCTAGTTTTTTGGCCGAAAAATAGAAAAAACTAGGAACGATCATGGCTGGGCGGTGACTATGGTTCGTTAGGTCTTATTTGATAGTCCGGAAAAATTTTAGGCGATAGGGTTCCGGAGACCCGGGACCACTCGGAAGGCGTGGGCTATAATACACAAAAATATGGGATCGTGCGGAATTCTAGTTGTTTGGCCGAAAAACACAGAAAATGAGGAACGATCATGGCGGGGCGGATACTATGGTTCCTTAGGTCGTATTTGATAGTCCGAAAAAATTTTAGGCGATAGGGGTCCGGAGGTCCCGGGACCACTCGGAAGGTGTGGGCTATAACACACAAAAATATGGGAATCGCGCGGTATTCTAGTTGTTTAGCTGAAAAATGCAAAAAATAAGGAACGATCATGGCGGGGCGGATACTATGGTTCCTTAGGTCGTATTTGATGTCCTGGAATAATTTTAGGCGATCGGGGTCCGCGGCTCTTGGGACCACTCGGAATTACTGGGTATAGCACACGAAAATATGGGAATCGGGCGAAATTCTAGGTCTTTTTCAGTAACATGCAACAAATGTGGAAAGATCTTGACAGGGCGGTGACTATGGTTCCTTTGGTCTTATTTGATAGTCCGGAAAAATATTAGGCGATAGGGGTCTGGAGGTCCCGGGACCACTCGGAAGGCGTGGGCTACAACACACAAAAATATGGGAATCGCGCGGAATTCTAGTTGTTTGGCCGAAAAATGCAAAAAATGAGGAACGATCATGGCGGGGTGGTTACTATGGTTCCTTAGGTCGTATTTAATTGCCCGGAATAATTTTAGGCGATCGGGGTCCGCGGCTCTTGGGACCACTCGGAATGCGTGGGTATAGCACACGAAAATATGGGAATCAGGCGAAATTCTAGGTCTTTTTCAGTAACATGCAAAAAATGTGGAAAGATCTTGATAGGGCGGTGACTATGGTTCCTTTGGTCTTATTTGATAGTTCGGAAAAATATTAGGCGATAGGGGTCCGGAGGTTCCGGGACCACTCGGAAGTCGTGGGCTATAACACACAAAAATATGAGAATCGCGCGGAATTCTAGTTGTTTGGCCGAAAAACGCAAAAAATGAGGAACGATCATGGCGGGGCGGATACTATGGTTCCTTAGGTCGTATTTGATAGTCCGGAAAAATTTTAGGCGATAGGGGTCAGGAGGTCCCGGTACCACTCGGAAGGCGTGGGCTATAACACACAAAAATATGGGAATCGCGCGGAATTCTAGTTGTTTGGCCGAAAAACGCAAAAAATGAGGAACGATCATGGCGGAGTGGTTAATATGGTTCCTTAGGTCGTATTTTATGGCCCGGAAAATTTTTAGGCGATCGGGGTTCGGGGTTCCCGGGACCCCTTGGAAGGCGTGGGCTAAAGCACACGAAAATATGGAAATCGCGTGAAATTCTAGTTTTTTGGCTGAAAAACGCAAAAGACTAGGAACGATCATGGCGGGGAGGTGACTATGGTTCCTTATGTCGTATTTGATAGTCCGAAAATTTTTTAGGCGATCCGGGCCCGACCTACTCGGAAGGCGTGGGCGATAGCACACAAAAATATGGGAATCGTGCGTAATTCTAGTTATTTGGCCAAAAAATGCAAAAAATGAGGAACGATCATGGCGGGGTGATGACTATGGTTCTTAGGTCTTAATTGATGGCCCGAAAATTTTTTAGGCGATCCGAGACCTTCGGCCCAGCCCACTCGGAAGGCGTGGGCAATAGCACACAAAAATATGGTAATCGAGCGGAATTCTAGTTTTTTGGCCGAAAAACGCAATAAATGAGGAACGATCATGACGGGGCGGTGACTATGGTTCCTTAGGTCATATTTGATGGCCCGAAAAATTTTAGGCGATCGGGGTCCACGGCTCCCGGGACCCCTCGGAAAGCGTAAGCTATATAGCACACTAAAATATGCAAATCGCGTGGAGTTCTAGTTTTTTGGCCGAAAAATGCAAAGCATTTGGAACGATCATGGTAGGGCGGTGACTATGGTACCCTAGGTCGCATTTGATAGTCCGGAAAAATTTTAGGCGATCGGGGTCCGCGGCTCCCCGGACCACTTGGAAGGCGTGGGTATAGCACACGAAAATATGGGAATCGGGCGTAATTCTAGTTTTTTTGCCGAAAAATGCAAGAAATGAGAAACGATGATGGCGGGGCGGTTACTATGGTTCCTTAGGTCATATTTAACGGCCCGGAAAAATTTTAGGCGATTGGGGTCCATGGGTCCCGTAACCACTTGGAAGGGTGGGCAATAGCACACAAAAACATTGTAATCGGGCGGAATTCTAGTTTTTTGGCCGAAAAACGCAATAAATGAGGAATGATCATGGCTGGGCGGTGACTATGGTTCCATAGGTCGTATTTGATAGTCCGGAAAAATTTTAGGCGATAGGGGTCCGGAATTCCCGGGTTCACTTGGAAGGCGTGGGCTATAGGACACGAAAATATGGGAATCGCGCGGAATTCTAGTTTTTTGGCCGAAAAACAGAAAAAACTAGGAACGATCATGGCTGGGCGGTGACTATGGTTCCTTAGGTCTTATTTGATACTCCGGAAAAATTTTAGGCGATAGGGGTTTGGAGACCCGGGACTACTCGGAAGACGTGGGCTATAACACATAAAAATATGGGATCGCGCGGAATTCTAGTTGTTTGGCCGAAAAACACAAAAAATGAGGAACGATCATGGCGGGGCGGATGCTATGGTTCCTTAGGTCGTATTTGATAGTCCGGAAAAACTTTAGGCGATAGGGGTCCGGAGGTCTCGGGACCACTCGGAAGGTGTGGGCTATAACACACAAAAATATGGGAATCGCGCGGTATTCTAGTTGTTTGGCCGAAAAATGCAAAAAATAAGGAACGATCATGGCGGGGTGGATACTATGGTTCCTTAGGTCGTATTTGATTGCCCGAAAAAATTTTAGGTGATCGGGGTCCGCGACTCTTGGGACCACTCGGAATGCGTGGGTATAGCACACGAAAATATGGGAATCGGGCGAAATTCAAGGTCTTTTTCAGTAACATGCAAAAAATGTGGAAAGATCTTGACAGGGCGGTGACAATGGTTCCTTTGGTCTTATTTGAAAGTCCGGAAAAATATTAGGTGATAGGGGTCAAGAGGTCCCGGTACCACTCGGAAGGCGTGGGCTATAACGCACAAAAATATGGGAATCGCGCGGAATTCTAGTTGTCTGGCCGAAAAATGCAAAAAATGAGGAACGATCATTGTGGGGCAGATACTATGGTTCCTTAGGTCGTATTTGATAGTCCGGAAAAATTTTAGGCGATAGGGGTCAGGAGGTCCCGGGACCACTCGGAAGGCGTGGGATATAACACACAAAAATATGGGAATCGCGCGGAATTCTAGTTGTTTGGCCGAAAAACGCAAAAAATGAGGAACGATCATAGTGGGGTGGTTACTATGGTTCCTTAGGTCATATTTGATGGCCCGGAAAAATTTTAGGCGATCGGGGTCCGTGGCTCCCCGGACCACTTGGAAGGCGTGGGTATAGAACACGAAAAAATGGGAATCAGGCGTAATTCTAGTTTTTTGGCTGAAAAATGCAAAAAGTGAGAAACGATGATGGCGGGGCGGTTACTATGGTTCCTTAGGTCGTATTTGATGGCCCAAAAATTTTTTAGGCGATCGGGGTCCAGGGGTCCCGGAACCACTTGGCAGGGTGGGCTATGCACACAAAAACATTGTAATCGGGCGGAATTCTAGTTTTTTGGCCGAAAAACGCAACAAATGAGGAATGATCATGGCTGGGCGGTGACTATGGTTCCTTAGGTCGTATTTGATAGTCCGGAAAAATTTTAGGCGATAGGGGTCCGGAGTTCCCGGGTTCATTTGGAAGGCGTGGGCTATAGGACACGAAAATATGGGAATCGCGCGGAATTTTTGTTTTTTGGCCGAAAAATAGAAAAAACTAGGAACGATCATGGCTGGGCGGTGACTATGGTTCGTTAGGTCTTATTTGATAGTCCGGAAAAATTTTAGGCGATAGGGTTCCGGAGACCCGGGACCACTCGGAAGGCGTGGGCTATAATACACAAAAATATGGGATCGTGCGGAATTCTAGTTGTTTGGCCGAAAAACACAGAAAATGAGGAACGATCATGGCGGGGCGGATACTATGGTTCCTTAGGTCGTATTTGATAGTCCGAAAAAATTTTAGGCGATAGGGGTCCGGAGGTCCCGGGACCACTCGGAAGGTGTGGGCTATAACACACAAAAATATGGGAATCGCGCGGTATTCTAGTTGTTTGGCCGAAAAATGAAAAAAAAAAGGAACGATCATGGCGGGGCGGATACTATGGTTCCTTAGGTCGTATTTGATGTCCTGGAATAATTTTAGGCGATCGGGGTCCGCGGCTCTTGGGACCACTCAGAATTACTGGGTATAGCACACGAAAATATGGGAATCGGGCGAAATTCTAGGTCTTTTTCAGTAACATGCAACAAATGTGGATAGATCTTGACAGGGCGGTGACTATGGTTCCTTTGGTCTTATTTGATAGTCCGGAAAAATATTAGGCGATAGGGGTCTGGAGGTCCCGGGACCACTCGGAAGGCGTGGGCTACAACACACAAAAATATGGGAATCGCGCGGAATTCTAGTTGTTTGGCCGAAAAACGCAAAAAATGAGGAACGATCATGGCGGGGTGGTTACTATGGTTCCTTAGGTCGTATTTAATTGCCCGGAATAATTTTAGGCGATCGGGGTCCGCGGCTCTTGGGACCACTCGGAATGCGTGGGTATAGCACACGAAAATATGGGAATCAGGCGAAATTCTAGGTCTTTTTCAGTAACATGCCAAAAATGTGGAAAGATCTTGATAGGGCGGTGACTATGGTTCCTTTGGTCTTATTTGATAGTTCGGAAAAATATTAGGCGATAGGGGTCCGGAGGTTCCGGGACCACTCGGAAGTCGTGGGCTATAACACACAAAAATATGAGAATCGCGCGGAATTCTAGTTGTTTGGCCGAAAAACGCAAAAAATGAGGAACGATCATGGCGGGGCGGATAGTATGGTTCCTTAGGTCGTATTTGATAGTCCGAAAAAATTTTAGGCGATAGGGGTCAGGAGGTCCCGGGACCACTCGGAAGGCGTGGACTATAACACACAAAAATATGGGAATCGCGCGGAATTCTAGTAGTTTGGCCGAAAAACGCAAAAAATGAGGAACGATCATGGCGGGGTGGTTACTATGGTTCCTTAGGTCGTATTTGATGGCCCGAAAAATTTTTAGGCGATCGGGGTTCGGGGTTCCCGGGACCCCTTGGAAGGCGTGGGCTAAAGCACACGAAAATATGGAAATCGCGCGAAATTCTAGTTTTTTGGCTGAAAAACGCAAAAGACTAGGAACGATAATGGCGAGGCGGTGACTATGGTTCCTTAGGTCGTATTTGATAGTCTGGAAAATTATTAGGCGATCTGGCTCCGGGGGGCCCGACCCACTCGGATGGCGTGGGCGATAGCACACAAAAAAATGGGAATCAGGCGGAATTCTAGTTCTTTGGCCAAAAAATGCAAAAAATGAGGAACGATCATGGCGAGGCGGTGACTATGGTTCCTTAGGTCTTAATTGATGGCCCGAAAATTTTTTAGGCTATCCGAGACCGGCGGCCTGGCCCACTCGGAAGGCGTGGGCAATAGCACACAAAAATATGGTAATCGAGCGGAATTCTAGTTTTTTGGCCGAAAAAATGCAATAAATGAGGAACGATCATGACGGGGCGGTGACTATGGTTCCTTAGGTCATATTTGATGGCCCGAAAAATTTTAGGCGATCGGGGTCCACGGATCCCGGGACCACTCGGAAAGCGTAAGCTATATAGCACACTAAAATATGCAAATCGCGCGGATTTCTAGTTTTTTGGCCGAAAAATGCAAAGCATTTGGAACGATCATGGTGGGGCGGTGACTATGGTACCTTAGGTCATATTTGATAGTCCGGAAAATTTTTAGGCGATCGGGGTCCGCGGCTCCCCGGACCACTTGGAAGGCGTGGGTATAGCACACGAAAAAAGGGAATCGGGCGGAATTCTAGTTGTTTGGCCGAAAAATGCAAAAAATGAGGAACGATCATGGCGGGGCGGATACTATGGTTCCTTAGGTCGTATTTGATAGTCCAGAAAAATTTTAGGCGATAGGGGTCTGGAGGTCCCGGGACCACTCGGAAGGCGTGGGATATAACACACAAAAATATGGGAATCGCGCGGAATTCTAGTAGTTTGGCCGAAAAACGCAAAAAATGAAGAACCATCATGGCGGGGCAGATACTATGGTTCCTTAGGTCGTATTTGATAGTCCGGAAAAATTTTAGGCGATAGGGGTCAGGAGGTCCCGGGACCACTCGGAAGGCGTGGGCTATAACACACAAAAATATGGGAATCGCGCGGAATTCTAGTTGTTTGGCCAAGAAATGCAAAAAATGAGGAACGATCATGGCGGGGTGGTTACTATGGTTCCTTAGGTCGTATTTGATGGCCCGGAAAAATTTTAGGCGATAGGGGTCCGCGGCTCTTGGGACCACTCGGAATGCGTGGGTATAGCACACGAAAATATGGGAATCAGGCGAAATTCTAGGTCTTTTTTAGTAACATGCAAAAAATGTGGAAATATCTTGACAGGGCGGTGACTATGGTTCCTTTGGTCTTATTTTATAGTCCGGAAAAATATTAGGTGATAGGGGTCCAGAGGTCCCGGGACCACTCGGAAGGCGTGGGCTATAACACACAAAAATATGTGAATCGCGCGGAATTCTAGTTGTCTGGCCGAAAAACGCAAAAAATGAGGAACGATCATGTCGGGGTGGTTACTATGGTTCCTTAGGTCGTATTTGATGGCCCGGAAAATTTTTGGGCGATCGGGGTTCGGGGTTCTCGGGACCCCTTGGAAGACGTGGGCTAAAGCACACGAAAATATGGAAATCGCGCGAAATTCCAGTTTTTTGGCTGAAAAACGCAAAAGACTAGGAATGATCATGGCGGGGCGGTGACTATGGTTCCTTAGGTCGTATTTTATAGTCCGGAAAATTTTTAGGCGATCTGGCTCCGTGGGGCCCGACCCACTCGGAAGGCGTGGGCGATAGCACACAAAAAAATGGGAATCGGGCGGAATTCTAGTTCTTTGGCCAAAAAATGCAAAAAAAGAGTTATATCCCACGCCTTCCGAGTGGTCCCGGGTCTCCGGACCCCTATCGCCTAAAATTTTTCCGGACTATCAAATAAGACCTAAGGAACCATAGTCACCGCCCAGCCATGATCGTTCCTAGTTTTTTCTGTTTTTCGGCCAAACAACTAGAGTTCCGCGCGATTGCCATATTTTTGTGTGTTATAGCCCACACCTTCCGAGTGGTCCCGGGACCTCCTGACCCCTATGGCCAAATATTTTTCCGAACTATCAAATAAGACCAAAGGAACCATAGTCACCGCCCAGCCATGATCATTCCTCATTTGTTGCGTTTTTCGGCCAAAAAACTAGAATTCCGCCCGATTACAATATTTTTGTGTGCTATTGCCCACCCTTCCAAGTGGTTCCGGGATCCCCGGACCCCGATCGCCTAAAATTTTTCCGGGTCGTCAAATACGAACTAAGGAACCATAGTAACCGCCCCGCCATTATCGTTTCTCATTTTTTGCATTTTTCGGCCAAAAAACTAGAATTACGCCCGATTCCCATATTTTCGTGTGCTATACCCACGCCTTCCAAGTGTTCCGGGGAGCCGCAGACCCCGATCGCCTGAAATATTTCCGGACTATCGGATACGACCTAAGGTACCATATTCACCGCCCCACCATGATCGTTCCAAATGCTTTGCATTTTTCGGCCAAAAAACTAGAACTCCGCGCGATTTGCATATTTTCGTGTGTCATAGCTTACGCCTTCCGAGTGGTCCCCGGTGCCGTGGACCCCGATCGCCTAAAATTTTCTGGGCCATCAAATACGACCTAAGGAACCATAGTCACCGCCCCGCCATGATCGTTCCTCATTTATTGCGTTTTTCAGCCAAAAAATAGAATTCCGCTCGATTACCATATTTTTGTGTGCTATTGTCCACGCCTTCTGAGTGGGCTGGGCCGCCGGAATCGGATCGCCTAAAACGTTTTTGTGCCATCAATTAGGACCTAAGGAACCATAGTCACCGCCTCGCCATGATCGTTCCTCATTTTTTGCATTTTTTGGCACAAAAACTAGAATTCCGCCCGATTCCCATATTTTTGTGTGCTATCGCCGACGCCTTCCGAGTGGTCCCGGGACCTCCTGACCCCTATCGCCTAAAAGTTTTCCGGACTATCAAATAAGAACAAAGGAACCATAGTCACCGCCCAGCCATGATCATTCCTCATTTGTTGCGGTTTTCGGCCAAAAAACTAGAATTATGCCCGATTACAATATTTTTGTGTGCTATTGCCCACCCTTCCAAGTGGTTCCGGGACCCCCGGACCCCGATCGCCTAAAATTTTTCCGGGTCGTCAAATACGACCTAAGGAACCATAGTAACCGCCCCGCCATCATCGTTTCACATTTTTTGCATTTTTCGGCCAAAAAACTAGAATTACGCCCGATTCCCATATTTTCGTGTGCTATACCCACGCCTTCCAAGTGTTCCGGGGAGCCGCAGACCCCGATCGCCTAATATTTTTCCGGACTATCAAATACGACCTAAGGTACCATATTCACTGCCCCACCATGATCGTTCCAAATGCTTTGAATTGTTCGGCCAAAAAACTAGAACTCCGCGCGATTTGCATATTTTCGTGTGCTATAGCTTACGCCTTCCGAGTGGTCCTGGGTGCCGTGGACCCCGATCGCCTAAAATTTTCCGGGCCATCAAATACGACCTAAGGAACCATAGTCACCGCCCCGCCATGATCGTTCCTTATTTATTGCGTTTTTCAGCCAAAAAATAGAATTCCGCTCGATTACCATATATTTGTGTGCTATTACCCACGCCTTCCGAGTGGGCCGGGCCGCCGGAATCGGATCGCCTAAAACGTTTTTGTGCCATCAATTAGGACCTAACGAACCATAGTCACTGCCTCGCCATGATCGTTCCTCATTTTTTGCATTTTTTGGCCAAAGAACTAGAATTCCGCCCGATTCCCATATTTTTGTGTGCTATCGCCCACGCCTTCCGAGTGGGTCGGGTCCCCCGGATCGCCTAAAAATTTTTCGGACTATCAAATACGACCTAAGGAACCATAGTCACCGCTCCGCCATGATCGTTCCTAGTCTTTTGCGTTTTTCAGCCAAAAAACTAGAATTCCGCGCGATTCCCATATTTTTGTGTGTTATAGCCCACGCCTTCCAAGGGGTCCCGGGAACCCCGAACTCCGATCGCCTAAAAATTTTCCGGGCCATCAAATACGACCTAAGGAACCATAGTAACCACCCCGCCATGATCGTTCCTCATTTTTTGCGTTTTTCGGCGAAATAAGTAGAATTCCGCGCGATCCCATATTTTTGTGTGTTTTAGCCCACGCCTTCCGAGTGGTCCCGGGTCTCCGGACCCCTATCGCCTAAAAATTTTCTGGACTATCAAATAAGACCTAAGTAACCATAGTCACCGCCCAGCCATGATCGTTTCTCATTTTTTGCATTTTTCGGCCAACAAACTAGAATTACGCCCGATTCCCATATTTTCGTGTGCTATACCCACGCCTTCCAAGTGGTCCGGGGAGCCGCGGACCCTGATCGCCTAAAATTTTTCCGGACTATCAAATACGACCTAAGGTACCATAGTCACCGCCCCACCATGATCGTTCCAAATGCTTTGCATTTTTCGGCCAAAAAACTAGAACTCCGCGCGATTTGCTTATTTTCGTGTGCTATAGCTTACGCCTTCCGAGTGGTCCCGGGAGCCGTGGACCCCGATCGCCTAAAATTTTCCGGGCCATAAAATATGACCTAAGGAACCATAGTCACCGCCCCGCCATGATCGTTCCTCATTTATTGCGTTTTTCGGCCAAAAACTAGAATTCCGCTCGATTACCATATTTTTTTGTGCTATTGCCCACGCCTTCCGAGTGGGCCGGGCCGACGGACTCAGATTGCCTAAAAAATTTTCGGGCCATCAATTAGGACCTAAGGAACCATAGTCACCGCCTCGCCATGATCGTTCCTCATTTTTTGCATTTTTTGGCCAAAAAACTAGAATTTCGCCCGATTCCCATATTTTTGTGTGCTATCGCCCACGCCTTCCGAGTGGGTCGGGCCCCCCTGAGCCGGATTGCCTAAAAATTTTCCGGACTATCAAATACGACCTAAGGAACCATAGTCACCGCCCTACCATGATCGTTCCTAGTCTTTTGCATTTTTCAGCCAAAAAACTAGAATTCTGCGCGATTTCCATATTTTCGTGTGCTTTAGCCCACGCCTTCCAATGGGTCCCTTGAACCCCGAACCCCGATCGCCTAAAAATTTTTTGGGCCATCAAATACGACCTAAGGAACCATAGTAACCACCCCGCCATGATCGTTCCTCATTTTTTGCATTTTTCGGCCAAACAACTAGAATTTCGCGCGATTCCCATATTTTTGTGTGTTATAGCCCACGCCTTCCTAGTCGTCCCGGGACCTCCGGGACCTCCGTACCCCTATCGCCTAATATTTTTCCGGACTATCAAATAATACCAAAGGAACCATAGTCACCGCCCAGCCATGATCATTCCTCATCTATTGCGTTTTTTGGTCAAAAAACTAGAATTCCGCCCGATTACAATTTTTTTGTGTGCTATTGCCCACCCTTCCAAGTGGTTCCGGGACCCCCGGACCCCGATCGCCTAAAAATTTTCCGGGCCATCAAATATGACCTAAGGAACCTTAGTAACCGCCCTGCCATCATCGTTTCTCATTTTTTGTATTTTTCGGCCAAAAAACTAGAATTACGCCCGATTCCCATATTTTTGTGTGCTATACCCACGCCTTCCAAGTGTTCCGGGGAGCCGCGGACCCCGATCGCCTAAAATTTTTCTGGACTATCAAATACGACCTAAGGTACCATAGTCACCGCCCCATTATGATCGTTCCAAATGCTTTGCATTTTTCGGCCAAAAAACTAGAACTCCGCGCGATTTGCATATTTTCGTGTGCTATAGCTTATGCCTTCCGAGTGGTCCCGGGAGCCGTGGACCCCGATCGCCTAAAATTTTCCAGGCCATCAAATACGACCTAAGGAACCATAGTAACCTCCCCGCCATGATCGTTCCTCATTTATTGCGTTTTTCGGCCAAAAAACTAGAATTTCGCTAGATTACCATATTTTTGTGTGCTATTGCCCACATCTTCCGAGTGGGCCGGACCGCCGGACTCGGATCGCCTAAAAAATTTTCGGGCCATCAATTAGGACCTAAGGAACCATAGTCACCGCCTCGCCATGATCGTTCCTCATGTTTTGCATTTTTTGGCCAAAAAACTAGAATTCCGCCCGATTCTTATATTTTTGTGTGCTATCACCCACGCCTTCCGAGTGGGTCGGGCCCCCCGGAGCCGGATCGCCTAAAAATTTTTCGGACTATAAAATACGACCTAAGGAACCATAGTCACCGCCCTGCCATGATCGTTCCTAGTCTTTTGCGTTTCTCAGCCAAAAAACTAGAATTCCGCGCGATTTCCATATTTTTGTGTGCTTTAGCCCACGCCTTCCAAGGGGTCCCGGGAACCCCGAACCCCGATCGCCTACAAATTTTCCTGGCCATCAAATACGACCTAAGGAACCATAGTAACCACCCCGCCATGATCGTTCCTCATGTTTTGCGTTTTTCGGCCAAACAACTAGAATTCCGCGCGATCCCATATTTTTGTGTGTTATAGCCCACGCCTTCCGAGTGGTCCCGGGTCTCCTGACCCCTATCGCCTAAAATTTTTCCGGACTATCAAATAAGACCTAAGTAACCATAGTCACTGCCCAACCATGATCGTTTCTCATTTTTTGCATTTTTCGGCCAAAAAACTAGAATTACGCCCGATTCCCATATTTTCGTGTGCTATACCCACGCCTTCCAAGTGGTCCGGGGAGCCGCGGACCCCGATCGCCTAAAATTTTTCCGGACTATCAAATACGACCTAAGGTACCATAGTCACCGCCCCACCATGATCGTTCCAAATGCTTTGCATTTTTCGGCCAAAAAACTAGAACTCCGCGCGATTTGCTTATTTTCGTGTGCTATAGCTTACGCCTTCCGAGTGGTCCTGGGAGCCGTGGACCCCGATCGCCTAAAATTTTCCGGGCCATCAAATACAACCTAAGGAACCATAGTAACCTCCCCGCCATGATCGTTCCTCATTTATTGCGTTTTTCGGCCAAAAAACTAGAATTTCGCTAGATTACCATATTTTTGTGTGCTATTGCCCACATCTTCCGAGTGGGCCGGACCGCCGGACTCAGATCGCCTAAAAATTTTTCGGGCCATCAATTAGGACCTAAGGAACCATAGTCACCGCCTCGCCATGATCGCTCCTCATTTTTTGCATTTTTTGGCCAAAAAACTAGAATTTCGCCCGATTCCCATATTTTTGTGTGCTATCGCCCACGCCTTCCGAGTGGGTCGGGCCCCCTGATCCGGATCGCCTAAAAATTTTCCGGACTATCAAATACGACCTAAGGAACCATAGTCACCTCCCCGCCATAATCGTTCCTAGTCTTTTGCATTTTTCAGCCAAAAAACTAGAATTTCGCGCGATTTCCATATTTTCGTGTGCTTTAGCCCACGCCTTCCAAGGGGTCTCGGGAACCCCGAACTCCGATCGCCCAAAAATTTTCCGGGTCATCAAATACGACCTAAGGAACCATAGTAACCACCCCACCATGATCGTTCCTCATTTTTTGCATTTTTCGGCCAAACAACTAGAATTACGCGTGATTCCCATATTTTTATGTGTTATAGCCCACACCTTCCGAGTGGTCTCGGGACCTCCGGACCCCTTTCGCCTAAAAATTTTCCGGACTATCAAATACGACCTAAGGAACCATAGTATCCGACCCGCCATGATCGTTCCTCATTTTTTGCGTTTTTCGGCCAAACAACTAGAATTCCGCGCGATCCCATATTTTTGTGTGTTATAGCCCACGCCTTCCGAGTGGTCTCGGGTCTCCGGACCCCTATCGCCTAAAATTTTTCCGGACTATCAAATAAGACCTAAGGAACCATAGTCACCGCCCAGCCATGATCGTTCCTAGTTTTTTCCGTTTTTCGGCCAAAAAACTAGAATTCCGCGTGATTCCCATATTTTTGTGTGTTATGGCCCACGCCTTCCGAGTGGTCCCGGGACCTCCTGACCCCTATCGCCTAAAATTTTTTCGGACAATCAAATAAGACTAAAGGAACCATAGTCACCACCCAGCCATGATCATTCCTCATTTGTTGCGGTTTTCGGCCAAAAAACTAGAATTCTGCCCGATTACAATATTTTTGTGTGCTATTGCCCACCCTTCCAAGTGGTTCCGGGACCCCCGGACCCCGATCGCCTAAAATTTTTTCGGTTCATCAAATACTACCTAAGAAACCATAGTAACCGCCCCGCCATCATCGTTTCTCATTTCTTGCATTTTTCGGCCAAAAAACTAGAATTACGCCCGATTCCCATATTTTCGTGTGCTATACCCACGCCTTCCAAGTGTTCCGGGGAGCCGCGGACCCCGATCGCCTAAAATTTTCCGGGCCATCAAATATGACCTAAGGAACCATAGTCAATGCCCCGCCATGATCGTTCCTCATTTATTGCGGTTTTCGGCCAAAAAACTAGAATTCCGCTAGATTACCATATTTTTGTGTGCTATTGCCCACACCTTCCGAGTGGGCCGGACCGCCGGACTCGGATCGCCTAAAAAATTTTCGGGCCTTCAATTATGACCTAAGGAACCATAGTCACCACCTCGCCATGATCGTTCCTCATTTTTTGCATTTTTTGGCCAGAAAACTAGAATTCCGCCCGATTCCCATATTTTTGTGTGCTATCACCCGCGCCTTCCGAGTGGGTCGGGCCCCTCCGAGCCGGATCGCCTAAAAATTTTCCTGACTATAAAATACGACCTAAGGAACCATAGTCACCACCCCGCCATGATCGTTCCTAGTCTTTTGCGTTTCTCAGCCAAAAAACTAGAATTCCGCGCGATTTCCATATTTTTGTGTGCTTTAGCCCACGCCTTCCAAGGGGTCCCGGGAACCCCGAACCCCGATCGCCTACAAATTTTCCTGGCCATCAAATACGACCTAAGGAACCATAGTAACCACCCCGCCATGATCGTTCCTCATGTTTTGCATTTTTCGGCCAAAAAACTAGAATTCCGCGCGATCCCATATTTCTGTGTGTTATAGCCCATGCCTTCCGAGTGGTCCCGGGTCGCCCGACCCCTATCGCCTAAAATTTTTCCGGACTATCAAATAAGACCTAAGTAACCATAGTCACTGCCCAACCATGATCGTTTCTCATTTTTTGCATTTTTGGCCAAAAAACTAGAATTACGCCCGATTCCCATATTTTCATGTGCTATACCCACGCCTTCCAAGTGGTCCGGGGAGCCGCGGACCCCGATCGCCTAAAATTTTTCCGGACTATCAAATACGACCTAAGGTACCATAGTCACCGCCCCACCATGATCGTTCCAAATGCTTTGCATTTTTCGGCCAATAAACTAGAACTCCGCGCGATTTGCTTATTTTCGTGTGCTATAGCTTACGCCTTCCGAGTGGTCCCGGGAGCCGTGGACCCCGATCGCCTAAAATTTTCCGGGCCATAAAATATGACCTAAGGAACCATAGTAACCGCCCCGCCATGATCGTTCCTCATTTATTGCGGTTTTCGGCCAAAAAACTAGAATTCCGCTAGATTACCATATTTTTGTGTGCTATTGCCCACACCTTCCGAGTGGGCCGGACCACCGGACTCGGATCGCCTAAAAAATTTTCGGGCCATCAATTAGGACCTAAGGAACCATAGTCACTGCCTCGCCATGATCGTTCCTCATTTTTTGCATTTTTTTGCCAAAAAACTAGAATTCCGCCCGATTCCCATATTTTTGTGTGCTATCACCCACGCCTTCCGAGTGGGTCGGGCCCCCCGGAGCCGTATCGCCTAAAAATTTTCCGGACTATAAAATACGACCTAAGGAACCATAGTCACCGCCCTGCCATGATCGTTCCTAGTCTTTTGCGTTTCTCAGCCAAAAAACTAAAATTCCGCGCGATTTCCATATTTTCGTGTGCTTTAGCCCACGCCTTCCAAGGGGTCGCGGGAACCCCGAACCCCGATCGCCTACAAATTTTCCTGGCCATCAAATACAACCTAAGGAACCATAGTAACCACCCCGCCATGATCGTTCCTCATGTTTTGCGTTTTTCGGCCAAACAACTAGAATTCCGCGCGATCCCATATTTCTGTGTGTTATAGCCCACGCCTTCCGAGTGGTCCCGGGTCTCCCGACCCCTATCGCCTAAAATTTTTCCGGACTATCAAATAAGACCTAAGTAACCATAGTCACTGCCCAACCATGATCGTTTCTCATTTTTTGCATTTTTCGGCCAAAAAACTAGAATTACGCCCGATTCCCATATTTTCGTGTGCTATACCCAAGCCTTCCAAGTGGTCCGGGGAGCCGCGGACCCCGATCGCCTAAAATTTTTCCGGACTATCAAATACGACCTAAGGTACCATAGTCACCGCCCCACCATGATCGTTCCAAATGCTTTGCATTTTTTGGCCAATAAACTAGAACTCCGCGCGATTTGCTTATTTTCGTGTGCTATAGCTTACACCTTCCGAGTGGTCCCGGGAGCCGTGGACCCCGATCGCCTAAAATTTTCCGGGCCATAAAATATGACCTAAGGAACCATAGTCACCGCCCCGCCATGATCGTTCCTCATTTATTGCGTTTTTCGGCCAAAAAACTAGAATTCCGCTCGATTACCATATTTTTGTGTGCTATTGCCCACGCTTTCCGAGTGGGCCGGGCCGCCGGACTCAGATCGCCTAAAAAATTTTCGGGCCATCAATTAGGACCTAAGGAACCATAGTCACCGCCTCGCCATGATCGTTCCTCATTTTTTGCATTTTTTGGCCAAAAAACTAGAATTTCGCCCGATTCCCATATTTTTCTGTGCTATCGCCCACGCCTTCCGAGTGGGTCGGGCCCCCTGAGCCGGATCGCCTAAAAATTTTCCGGACTATCAAATACGACCTAAGGAACCATAGTCACCTCCCTGCCATGATCGTTCCTAGTCTTTTGCATTTTTCAGCCAAAAGACTAGAATTTCGCGCTATTTCCATATTTTCGTGTGCTTTAGCCCACGCCTTCCAAGGGGTCCCAGGAACCCCGAACCCCGATCGCCTAAAAATTTTCCGGGTCATCAAATACGACCTAAGGAACCATAGTAACCACCCCACCATGATCGTTCCTCATTTTTTGCGTTTTTCCTCCAAACAACTAGAATTACGCATGATCCCATATTTTTGTGTGTTATAGCCCATGCCTTCCGAATGGTCCCGGGTCTCCGGACCCCTATCGCCTAAAATTTTTCTGGACTATCAAATACGACCTAAGGAACCATAGTATCCGCCCCGCCATGATCGTTCCTAGTTTTTTCCGTTTTTCGGCCAACAAACTAGAATTTCGCGCGATTCCCATATTTTTGTGTGTTATAGCCCACGCCTTCCGAGTGGTCCCGGGACCTCCTGACCCCTATCGCCTAAAATTTTTCCAGACAATCAAATAAGACCAAAGGAACCATAGTCACCACCCAGCCATGATCATTCCTCATTTGTTGCGGTTTTCGACCAAAAAACTAGAATTCTGCCCGATTACAATATTTTTGTGTGCTATTGCCCACCCTTCCAAGTGGTTCCGGGACCCCCGGACCCCGATCGCCTAAAATTTTTTCGGGTCATCAAATACTACCTAAGGAACCATAGTAACCGCCCCGCCATCATCGTTTCTCATTTTTTGCATTTTTCGGCCAAAAAACTAGAATTACGCCAGATTCCCATATTTTCGTGTGCTATACCCACGCCTTCCAAGTGTTCCGGGGAGCCGCGGACCCCGATCGCCTAAAAATTTTTCCGGACTATCAAATACGACCTAAGGTACCATATTCACCACCCCACCATGATCGTTCCAAATGCTTTGCATTTTTCGGCAAAAAAACTAGAACTCCGCGCGATTTCTATATTTTCGTGTGCTATAGCTTACGCCTTCCGAGTGGTCCCGGGTGCCGTGGACCCCGATCGCCTAAAATTTTCCGGGCCATCAAATACGACCTAAGGAACCATAGTCACCGCCTCGCCATGATCATTCCTCATTTATTGCATTTTTCAGCCAAAAAATAGAATTCCGCTCGATTACCATATTTTTTGTGTGCTATTGTCCACGCCTTCCGAGTGGGTCGGGCCGCCGGAATCGGATCGCCTAAAACGTTTTTGTGCCATCAATTAGGACCTAAGGAACCATAGTCACCGCCTCGCCATGATCGTTCCTCATTTTTTGCATTTTTTGGCCAAAAAACTAGAATTCCGCCCGATTCCCATATTTTTGTGTGCTATCGCCCACGCCTTCCGAGTGGTCCCGGGACCTCCTGACCCCTATCGCCTAAAATTTTTCCGGACTATCAAATAAGACCAAAGGAACCATAGTCACCGCCCAGCCATGATCATTCCTCATTTGTTGCGGTTTTTGGCCAAAAAACTAGAATTCTGCCCGATTACAATATTTTTGTGTGCTATTGCCCACCCTTCCAAGTGGTTCCGTGACCCCCGGACCCCGATCGCCTAAAATTTTTCCGGGTCGTCAAATACGACCTAAGGAACCATAGTAACCGCCCCGCCATCATCATTTCTCATTTTTTTCATTTTTTGGCCAAAAAACTAGAATTACGCCCGATTCCCATATTTTCGTGTGCTATACCCACGCCTTCCAAGTGTTCCGGGGAGCCGCGGACCCCGATCGCCTAAAATTTTTCCGGACTATCAAATACGACCTAAGGTACCATATTCACCGCCCCACCATGATCGTTCCAAATGCTTTGCATTTTTCGGCGAAAAAACTAGAACTCCGCGCGATTTGCATATTTTCGTGTGCTATAGCTTACGCCTTCCGAGTGGTCCCGGGTGCCGTGGACCCCGATCGCCTAAAATTTTCCGGGCCATCAAATACGACCTAAGGAACCATAGTCACCGCACCGCCATGATCGTTCCTCATTTATTGCATTTTTCAGCCTAAAAATAGAATTCCGCTCGATTACCATATATTTGTGTGCTATTTGCCCACGCCTTCCGAGTGGGCCGGGCCGCCGGAATCGGATCTCCTAAAACATTTTTGTGCCATCAATTAGGACCTAAGGAACCATAGTCACCGCCTCGCCATGATCGTTCCTTATTTTTTGCATTTTTATGCCAAAAAACTAGAATTTCGCCTGATTCCCATATTTTTGTGTGCTATCGCCCACGCCTTCCGAGTGGGTCGGGTCCCCCGGATCGCCTAAAAAATTTTCGGACTATCAAATATGACCTAAGGAACCATAGTCACCGCCCCGCCATGATCGTTCCAAGTCTTTTGCATTTTTCAGCCAAAAAATTAGAATTCCGCGCGATTCCCATATTTTTGTGTGTTATAGCCCACGCCTTCCAAGGGGTCCCGGGAACCCCGAACCCTGATCGCCTAAAAATTTTCCGGGCCATCAAATACGACCTAAGGAACCATAGTAACCACCCCGCCATGATCGTTCCTCAGTTTTTGCGTTTTTCGGCCAAACATGTAGAATTCCGCGCGATCCCATACTTTTGTGTGTTATAGCCCACGCCTTCCGAGTGGTCCCGGGTCTCCGGACCCCTATCGCCTAAATTTTTTCCGGACTATCAAATAAGACCTAAGGAACCATAGTCACCGCCCAACCATGATCGTTTCTCATTTTTTGCATTTTTCGGCCAACAAACTAGAATTACGCCCGATTCCCATATTTTCGTGTGCTATACCCACGCCTTCCAAGTGGTCCGGGGAGCCGCGGACCCCGATCGCCTAAAATTTTTCCGGACTATCAAATACGACCTAAGGTACCATAGTCACCGCCCCACCATGATCGTTCCAAATGCTTTGCATTTTTCGGCCAAAAAACTAGAACTCCGCGCGATTTGCATATTTTCGTGTGCTATAGCTTACGCCTTCCGAGTGGTCCCGGGTGCCGTGGACCCCGATCGCCTAAAATTTTCCGGGCCATCAAATACGACCTAAGGAACCATAGTCACCGCCTCGCCATGATCATTCCTCATTTATTGCATTTTTCAGCCAAAAAATAGAATTCCGCTCGATTACCATATTTTTTGTGTGCTATTGCCCACGCCTTCCGAGTGGGTCGGGCCGCCGGAATCGGATCGCCTAAAACGTTTTTGTGCCATCAATTAGGACCTAAGGAACCATAGTCACCGCCTTGCCATGATCGTTCCTCATTTTTTGCATTTTTTGGCCAAAAAACTAGAATTCCGCCCGATTCCCATATTTTTGTGTGCTATCGCCCACGCCTTCCGAGTGGTCCCGGGACCTCCTGACCCCTATCGCCTAAAATTTTTCCGGACTATCAAATAAGACCAAAGGAACCATAGTCACCGCCCAGCCATGATCATTCCTCATTTGTTGCGGTTTTTGGCCAAAAAACTAGAATTCTGCCCGATTACAATATTTTTGTGTGCTATTGCCCACCCTTCCAAGTGGTTCCGTGACCCCCGGACCCCGATCGCCTAAAATTTTTCCGGGTCGTCAAATACGACCTAAGGAACCATAGTAACCGCCCCGCCATCATCATTTCTCATTTTTTTCATTTTTTGGCCAAAAAACTAGAATTACGCCCGATTCCCATATTTTCGTGTGCTATACCCACGCCTTCCAAGTGTTCCGGGGAGCCGCGGACCCCGATCGCCTAAAATTTTTCCGGACTATCAAATACGACCTAAGGTACCATATTCACCGCCCCACCATGATCGTTCCAAATGCTTTGCATTTTTCGGCGAAAAAACTAGAACTCCGCGCGATTTGCATATTTTCGTGTGCTATAGCTTACGCCTTCCGAGTGGTCCCGGGTGACGTGGACCCCGATCGCCTAAAATTTTCCGGGCCATCAAATACGACCTAAGGAACCATAGTCACCGCACCGCCATGATCGTTCCTCATTTATTGCGTTTTTCAGCCTAAAAATAGAATTCCGCTCGATTACCATATATTTGTGTGCTATTTGCCCACGCCTTCCGAGTGGGCCGGGCCGCCGGAATCGGATCTCCTAAAACATTTTTGTGCCATCAATTAGGACCTAAGGAACCATAGAAACCGCCTCGCCATGATCGTTCCTTATTTTTTGCATTTTTATGCCAAAAAACTAGAATTCCGCCCGATTCCCATATTTTTGTGTGCTATCGCCCACGCCTTCCGAGTGGGTCGGGTCCCCCGGATCGCCTAAAAATTTTCCGGACTATCAAATATGACCTAAGGAACCATAGTCACCGCCCCGCCATGATCGTTCCAAGTCTTTTGCATTTTTCAGCCAAAAAATTAGAATTCCGCGCGATTCCCATATTTTTGTGTGTTATAGCCCACGCCTTCCAAGGGGTCCCGGGAACCCCGAACCCTGATCGCCTAAAAATTTTCCGGGCCATCAAATACGACCTAAGGAACCATAGTAACCACCCCGCCATGATCGTTCCTCAGTTTTTGCATTTTTCGGCCAAACATGTAGAATTCCGCGCGATCCCATACTTTTGTGTGTTATAGCCCACGCCTTCCGAGTGGTCCCGGGTCTCCGGACCCCTATCGCCTAAATTTTTTCCGGACTATCAAATAAGACCTAAGGAACCATAGTCACCGCCCAACCATGATCGTTTCTCATTTTTTGCATTTTTCGGCCAACAAACTAGAATTACGCCCGATTCCCATATTTTCGTGTGCTATACCCACGCCTTCCAAGTGGTCCGGGGAGCCGCGGACCCCGATCGCCTAAAATTTTTCCGGACTATCAAATACGACCTAAGGTACCATAGTCACCGCCCCACCATGATCGTTCCAAATGCTTTGCATTTTTCGGCCAAAAAACTAGAACTCCGCGCGATTTGCATATTTTCGTGTGCCATAGCTTACGCCTTCCGAGTGGTCCCGGGAGCCGTGGACCCCGATCGCCTAAAATTTTCTGGGCCATCAAATACGACCTAAGGAACCATAGTCACTGCCCCCCCATGATCATTCCTCATTTATTGCGTTTTCGGCCAAAAAACTAGAATTCCGCTCGATTACCATATTTTTGTATGCTATTGCCCACGCCTTCCGAGTGGGCCGGGCCGCCGCACTCGGATCGCCTAAAACGTTTTTGTGCCATCAATTAGGACCTAAGGAACCATAGTCACCGCCTCGCCATGATCGTTCCTCATTTTTTGCATTTTTTGGCCAAAAAACTAGAATTCCGCCCGATTCCCATATTTTTGTGTGCTATCGCCCACGCCTTCCGAGTGGTCCCGGGACCTCCTGACCCCTATCGCCTAAAATTTTTCCGGACTATCAAATAAGACCAAAGGAACCATAGTCACCGCCCAGCCATGATCATTCCTCATTTGTTGCGTTTTTTGGCCAAAAAACTAGAATTCCGCCCGATTACAATATTTTTGTGTGCTATTGCCCACCCTTCCAAGTGGTTCCGGGACCCCCGGACCCCGATCTCTTAAAATTTTTCCGGGCCATCAAATACGACCTAAGGAACCATAGTAACCGCCCCGCCATCATCGTTTCTCATTTTTTGCATTTTTCGGCAAAAAAACTAGAATTACGCCTAATTCCCATATTTTCGTGTGCTATACCCACGCCTTCCAAGTGTTCCGGGGAGCCGCGGACCCCAATCGCCTAAAATTTTCCAGACTATCAAATACGACCTAAGGTACCATAGTCACCGCCCCATCATGATCGTTCCAAATGCTTTGCATTTTTCGGCCAAAAAACTAGAACTCCGCGCGATTTGCATATTTTCATGTGCTATAGCTTACGCCTTCTGAGTGGTCCCGGGAGCCGTGGACCCCGATCGCCTAAAATTTTCCGGGCCATCAAATACGACCTAAGGAACCATAGTCACCGCCCCGCCATGATCGTTCCTAGTCTTCTGCGTTTTTCAGCCAAAAAACTAGAATTCCGCGCGATTTCCATATTTTTGTGTGCTTTAGACCACGCCTTCCAAGGGTTCACGGGAACCCCGAACCCCGATCGCCTAAAACTTTTTCGGGCCATCACATACGACCGAAGGAACCATAGTAACAACCCCGCCATGATCGTTCCTCATTTTTTGCATTTTTCGGCCAAACAACTAGAATTCCGCGCGATTCCCATATTTTTGTGTGTTATAGCCCACGCCTTCCTAGTTGTCCCGGGACCTCTGGGACCTCCGGACCCCTATCGCCTAATATTTTTCCGGACTATCAAATAAGGCCAAAGGAACCATAGTCACCGCCTAGCCATGATCATTCCTCATTTGTTGCGTTTTTTGGCCAAAAAACTAGAATTCCGCCCGATTACAATATTTTTGTGTGCTATTGCCCACCCTTCCAAGTGGTTCCGGGACCCCCGGACCCCGATCGCTTAAAATTTTTTCGGGCCATCAAATACGACCTAAGGAACCATAGTAACCGCCCCGCCATCATCGTTTCTCATTTTTTGCATTTTTCGGCGAAAAAACTAGAATTACGCCCGATTCCCATATTTTCGTGTGCTATACCCACGCCTTCCAAGTGTTCCGGGGAGCCGCGGACCCCGATCGCCTAAAATTTTCCGGACTATCAAATACGACCTAAGGTACCATAGTCACCGCCCCATCATGATCGTTCCAAATGCTTTGCATTTTTCGGCCAAAAAACTAGAACTCCGCGCGATTTGCATATTTTCATGTGCTATAGCTTACGCCTTCTGAGTGGTCCCGGGAGCCGTGGACCCCGATCGCCTAAAATTTTTCGGGCCATCAAATACGACCTAAGGAACCATAGTCACCGCCCCGCCATGATCGTTCCTCATTTATTGCGTTTTTCGTCCAAAAAACTAGAACTCCGCGCGATTTGCATATTTTCATGTGCTATAGCCTACGCCTTCTGAGTGGTCCCGGGAGCCGTGGACCCCGATCGCCTAAAATTTTCCGGGCCATCAAATACGACCTAAGGAACCATAGTCACCGCCCCGCCATGATCGTTCCTAGTCTTCTGCGTTTTTCAGCCAAAAAACTAGAATTCCGCGCGATTTCCATATTTTTGTGTGCTTTAGACCACGCCTTCCAAGGGTTCACGGGAACCCCGAACCCCGATCGCCTAAAACTTTTTCGGGCCATCACATACGACCGAAGGAACCATAGTAACAACCCCGCCATGATCGTTCCTCATTTTTTGCATTTTTCGGCCAAACAACTAGAATTCCGCGCGATTCCCATATTTTTGTGTGTTATAGCCCACGCCTTCCTAGTGGTCCCGGGACCTCCGGGACCTCCGGACCCCTATCGCCTAATATTTTTCCGGACTATCAAATAAGGCCAAAGGAACCATAGTCACCGCCCAGCCATGATCATTCCTCATTTGTTGCGTTTTTGGCCAAAAAACTAGAATTCCGCCCGATTACAATATTTTTGTGTGCTATTGCCCACCCTTCCAAGTGGTTCCGGGACCCCCGGACCCCGATCGCTTAAAATTTTTTCGGGCCATCAAATACGACCTAAGGAACCATAGTAACCGCCCCGCCATCATCGTTTCTCATTTTTTGCATTTTTCGGCGAAAAAACTAGAATTACGCCCGATTCCCATATTTTCGTGTGCTATACCCACGCCTTCCAAGTGTTCCGGGGAGCCGCGGACCCCGATCGCCTAAAATTTTCCGGACTATCAAATACGACCTAAGGTACCATAGTCACCGCCCCATCATGATCGTTCCAAATGCTTTGCATTTTTCGGCCAAAAAACTAGAACTCCGCGCGATTTGCATATTTTCATGTGCTATAGCTTACGCCTTCTGAGTGGTCCCGGGAGCCGTGGACCCCGATCGCCTAAAATTTTCCGGGCCATCAAATACGACATAAGGAACCATAGTCACCGCCCCGCCATGATCGTTCCTCATTTATTGCGTTTTTCGTCCAAAAAACTAGAATTCCGCTAGATTACCATATTTTTGTGTGCTATTGCCCACACTTTCCGAGTGGGCCGGGCCGTCGGACTCGGATCGCCTAAAAAATTTTCGGGCCATCAATTAGGACCTAAGGAACCATAGTCACCGCCTTGGCATGATCGTTCCTCATTTTTTGCATTTTTTGGCCAAAAACCTAGAATTGTGCCCGATTCCTATATTTTTGTGTGCTATCGCCCACGCCTTCCGAGTGGGTCGGGCCCCCGGAGCCGGATCGCCTAAAAATTTTCCGGACTATAAAATACGACCTAAGGAACCATAGTCACCGCCCCGCCATGATCGTTCCTAGTCTTTTGCGTTTTTCAGCCAAAAAATTAGAATTCCGCGCGATTTCCATATTTTCGTGTGCTTTAGCCCACGCCTTCCAAGGGGTCCCGGGAACCCCGAACCCCGATCGCCTAAAAATTTTTTGGGCCATCAAATACGACCTAAGGAACCATAGTAACCACCCCACCATGATCGTTCCTCATGTTTTGCGTTTTTCGGCCAAACAACTAGAATTCCGCGCGATCCCATATTTTTGTGTGTTATAGCCCACACCTTCCGAGTGGTCCCAGGTCTCCCGACCCCTATCGCCTAAAAATTTTTCGGACTATCAAATAAGACCTAAGGAACCATAGTCACCGCCCAGCCATGATCGTTTCTCATTTTTTGCATTTTTCGGCCAAAAAACTAGAATTACGCCCGATTCCCATATTTTCGTGTGCTATACCCACGCCTTCCAAGTGGTCCGGGGAGCCGCGGACCCCGATCGCCTAAAATTTTTTCGGACTATCAAATACAACCTAAGGTACCATAGTCACCGCCCCACCATGATCGTTCCAAATGCTTTGCATTTTTCTGCCAAAAAACTAGAACTCCGCGCGATTTGCATATTTTCGTGTGCTATAGCTTACGCCTTCCGAGTGGTCCCGGGAGCCGTGGACCCCAATCGCCTAAATTTTTTTGGGCCATCAAATATGACCTAAGGAACCATAGTCACCGCCCCACCATGATCGTTCCTCATTTATTGCGTTTTTCGGCCAAAAATCTAGAATTCCGTTCGATTACCATATTTTTTTGTGCTATTGCCCACGCCTTCCGAGTGGGCCGGGCCGCCGGACTCGGATCGCCTAAAAAATTTTCGGGCCATCAATTAGGACCTAAGGAACCATAGTCACCGCCTCGCCATGATAGTTCCTCATTTTTTGCATTTTTTGGCAAAAAAACTAGAATTTCGCCCGATTCCCATATTTTTGTGTGCTATCACCCACGCCTTCCGAGTGGGTCGGGCCCCCCTGAGCCGGATCGCCTAAAAATTTTCCGGACTATCAAATACGACCTAAGGAACCATAGTCACCTCCCCGCAATCATCGTTTCTCATTTTTTGCATTTTTCGGCCAAAAAACTAGAATTACGCCCGATTCCCATATTTTCGTGTGCTATACCCACGCCTTCCAAGTGTTCCGGGGAGCCGCGGACCCCGATCGCCTAAAATTTTCCGGACTATCAAATACGACCTAAGGTACCATAGTCACCGCCCCATCATGATCGTTCCAAATGCTTTGCATTTTTCGGCCAAAAAACTAGAACTCCGCGCGATTTGCATATTTTCATGTGCTATAGCTTACGCCTTCTGAGTGGTCCCGGGAGCCGTGGACCCCGATCGCCTAAAATTTTCCGGGCCATCAAATACGACCTAAGGAACCATAGTCACCGCCTCGCCATGATCGTTCCTCATTTATTGCATTTTTCGTCCAAAAAACTAGAACTCCGCTAGATTACCATATTTTTGTGTGCTATTGCCCACACCTTCCGAGTGGGCCGGGCCGTCGGACTCGGATCGCCTAAAAACTTTTCGGGCCATCAATTAGGACCTAAGGAACCATAGTCACCGCCTTGCCATAATAGTTCCTCATTTTTTGCATTTTTTGGCCAAAAAACTAGAATTTCGCCCGATTCCCATATTTTTGTGTGCTATCGCCCACGCCTTCCGAGTGGGTCGGGCCCCCGGAGCCGGATCACCTAAAACTTTTCCGGACTATCAAATACGACCTAAGGAACCATAGTCACCTCCCCGCCATCATCGTTTCTCATTTTTTGCATTTTTCGGCCAAAAAACTAGAATTACGCCCGATTCCCATATTTTCGTGTGCTATACCCACGCCTTCCAAGTGTTCCGGGGAGCCGCGGACCCCGATCGCCTAAAATTTTTCCGGACTATCAAATACGACCTAAGGTACCATAGTCACCGCCCCATCATGATCGTTCCAAATGCTTTGCATTTTTCGGCCAAAAAACTAGAACTCCGCGCGATTTGCATATTTTCATGTGCTATAGCTTACGCCTTCTGAGTGGTCCCGGGAGCCGTGGACCTCGATCGCCTAAAATTTTCCGGGCCATCAAATATGACCTAAGGAACCATAGTCACCGCCCCGCCATGATCGTTCCTCATTTATTGTGTTTTTCGTCCAAAAAACTAGAATTTCGCTAGATTACCATATTTTTGTGTGCTATTGCCCACACCTTCCGAGTGGGCCGGGCCGTCGGACTCGGATCGCCTAAAAATTTTTTGGGCCATCAATTAGGACCTAAGGAACCATAGTCAGCGCCTCGCCATGATCGTTCCTCATTTTTTGCATTTTTTGGCCAAAAACCTAGAATTCCGCCCGATTCCCATATTTTTGTGTGCTATCGCCCACGCCTTCCGAGTGGGTCGGGCCCCCGGAGCCGGATCGCCTAAAAATTTTCCGGACTATAAAATACGACCTAAGGAACCATAGTCACCGCCCCGCCATGATCGTTCCTAGTCTTTTGCGTTTTTCAGCCAAAAAATTAGAATTCCGCGCGATTTCCATATTTTCGTGTGCTTTAGCCCACGCCTTCCAAGGGGTCCCGGGAACCCCGAACCCCGATCGCCTAAAAATTTTCTGGGCAATCAAATACGACCTAAGGAACCATAGTAACCACCCCGCCATGATCGTTCCTCATGTTTTGCGTTTTTCGGCCAAACAACTAGAATTCCGCGCGATCCCATATTTTTGTGTGTTATAGCCCACGCCTTCCGAGTGGTCCCGGGTCTCCCGACCCCTATCGCCTAAAATATTTTCGGACTATCAAATAAGACGTAAGGAACCATAGTCACCACCCAGCCATGATCGTTTCTCATTTTTTGCATTTTTCGGCCAAAAAACTAGAATTACGCCCGATTCCCATATTTTCATGTGCTATACCCACGCCTTCCAAGTGGTCCGGGGAGCCGCGGACCCCGATCGCCTAAAATTTTTCTGGACTATAAAATACGACCTAAGGTACCATAGTCACCGCCCCACCATGATCGTTCCAAATGCTTTGCATTTTTCTGCCAAAAAACTAGAACTCCGCGCGATTTGCATATTTTCGTGTGCTATAGCTTACGCCTTCCGAGTGGTCCCGGGAGCCGTGGACCCCGATTGCCTAAAATTTTCCGGGCCATCAAATACAACCTAAGGAACCATAGTCACCGCCCCGCCATCAGCGTTCCTCATTTATTGCGTTTTTCGGCCAAAAATCTAGAATTCCGTTCGATTACCATATTTTTGTGTGCTATTGCCCACGCCTTCCGAGTGGGCCGGGCCGCCGGACTCGGATCGCCTAAAAAATTTCGGGCCATCAATTAGGACCTAAGGAACCATAGTCACCGCCTCGCCATGATAGTTCCTCATTTTTTGCATTTTTTGGCCAAAAACTAGAATTTCGCCCGATTCCCATATTTTTGTGTGCTATCGCCCACGCCTTCCGAGTGGGTCGGGCCCCCTGAGCCGGATCGCCTAAAAATTTTCCGGACTATCAAATATGACCTAAGGAACCATAGTCACCTCCCCGCCATGATCGTTCCTAGTCTTTTGCGTTTTTCAGCCAAAAAACTAGAATTCTGCGCGATTTCCATATTTTCGTGTGCTTTAGCCCACGCCTTCCAAGGGGTCCCGGGAACCCCGAACCCCGATCGCCTAAAAATTTTCTGGGTCATCCAATACGACCTATGGAACCATAGTAACCACCCCACCATGATCGTTCCTCATTTTTTGCGTTTTTCGGCCAAACAACTAGAATTCCGCGCGATTCCCATATTTTTGTGTGTTATAGCCCACGCCTTCCGAGTGGTCCCGGGACCTCCTGACCCCTATCGCCTAAAAATTTTCCGGACTATAAAATATGACCTAAGGAACCATAGTCACCGCCCCGCCATGATCGTTCCTAGTCTTTTGCGTTTTTCAGCCAAAAAACTAGAATTCCGCGCGATTTCCATATTTTCGTGTGCTTTAGCCCACGCCCTCCAAGGGGTCCCGGGAACCCCGAACCCCGATCGCCTAAAAATTTTTCGGGCCATCAAATACGACCTAAGGAACCATAGTAACCACCCCACCATGATCGTTCCTTATTTTTTGCGTTTTTCGGCCAAACAACTACAATTCCGCGCGATCCCATATTTTTGTGTGTTATAGCCCACGCCTTCTGAGTGGTCCCGGGTCTCCGACCCCTATCGCCTAAAATTTTTCTTGACTATCAAATAAGACCTAAGGAACCATAGTCACCGCCCAGCCATGATCTTTCCTAGTTTTTTCCGTTTTTCGGCCAAAAAACTAGAATTCCGCGCGATTCCCATATTTTCGTGTCCTATAGCCCACGCCTTCCAAGTGAACCCGGGAATTCCGGACCCCTATCGCCTAAAATTTTTCCGGACTATAAAATAAGACCTAAGGAACCATAGTCAACGCCCAGCTATGATCATTCCTCATTTGTTGCGTTTTTCGGCCAAAAAACTAGAATTCCGCCCGATTACAATATTTTTGTGTGCTATTGCCCACCCTTCCAAGTGGTTCCGGGACCCCAGAACCCGGATCGCCTAAAAATTTTCCGGGCCATCAAATACGACCTAAGGAACCATAGTAACAACCCCGCCATGATCGTTCCTCATGTTTTGCGTTTTTCGGCCAAACAACTAGAATTCCGCGCGATCCCATATTTTTGTGTGTTATAGCCCACGCCTTCCGAGTGGTCCCGGGTCCCGACCCCTATCGCCTAAAATTTTTCCGGACTATCAAATAAGACCTAAGGAACCATAGTCACCACCAAGCCATGATCGT
>NW_027174665.1:120000-177000 GCF_000390325.3 Nicotiana tomentosiformis
ACTTGTTTTATAAAATATTTATTATTTTATGTGTTATATTATTACTTGATGTATTGGAAATTTTCTCCATTGTTTTTTCTATATTTATAATAATTTTCTTATTTTTTTGTATTTTATTATGTATGTTTTCGTTTTATAATAAATATTTATTAAAAAAAATATTATTTTTTGTAAAATATATCATTTACAATGTTTAAAAGTCATTTGTGAATATATTAGCTAAGTTGTACTTTGGTTTGTGCATTTTGGTGTTGTACATGTCTATTATGATTCTCTGGCCAAAACATGTCTACTCCTGTCACTTGGTTTTTTTTTTAAGACATATATAAGGGGGGTAGAGGTGTTGAAAAGCACCTCAAGGTGCTTGCTGCCTGGCCGAGGCGGGCATGCACGGGGGACGCTGGCATGCGATGTGGGCATTGGGGGCATGCACGGCTTGTCCGTGCTACGTCCCAGATGTTCGCAACGCGTGTCGGCAAGTACTCGTGTGTGCTCGTAGTACGTCTGGTGGTGGGCATCGCTCGTGGCGGCCGATGGCTTTTGGCAACAGAACGGCGGAGCGTCGTGCAAGTAGCGCCGCAAGGTGCCATACGCATGGGGCTAACCTAAGTATGTTCCGAATGCCATCGGTTGTTGCGGGCAAAATCGGAAGGCGACATCGCTCGTGGCAGCTGATGGCTTTTGGAAACTGAACGGCGAGGTCTCGTGCAAGTAGCGCCGCAAGGTGCCGTGCGCATGGGGCTAAACTCAGTACGTTCCGATTGCCATCGGTTGTTGTGAGTTGTGTCTGGCATCGCTCGTGGCGGTTGATGGCTTTTGGCAACTGAACGGAGAGGCCTCGTGCAAGTAGCGCTGCAAGGTGCCGTGCGCATGGGGCTAAACTCAGTACGTTCTGATTGCCATCGGTTGTTGCGGGCAACATCGGGAGGCGACATCGCTCGTGGCGGCTGATGGCTTTTGGCAACGGAACGGCGAGGCCTCGTGCAAGTAGCGCCGCAAGGTGCCGTGCGCATGGGGCTAAACTCAGTACGTTCCGATTGCCATCGGTTGTTGCGGGCAACATCGGGAGGCGACATCGCTCGTGGCGGCTGATGGCTTTTGGAAACGGAACGGCGAGGCCTCGTGCAAGTAGCGCCGCAAGGTGCCGTGCGCATGGGGCTAAACTCATTACGTTCCGATTGCCATCTGTTGTTGCGGGCAACATCAGGAGGCGACATCACTCGTGGCGGCTGATGGCTTTTGGCAACGGAACGGCGAGGCCTCGTGCAAGTAGCGCCGCAAGGTGCCGTGCGCATGGGGCTAAACTCAGTACGTTCCGATTGCCATCGGTTGTTGCGGGCAACATCGGGAGGCGACATCGCTCGTGGCGGCTGATGGCTTTTGGCAACGGAATGGCGAGGCCTCGTGCAAGTAGCGCCGCAAGGTGCCGTGCGCATGGGGCTAAACTCAGTACGTTCCGATTGCCATCGGTTGTTGCGGGAAACATCGGGAGGCGACATCGCTCGTGGCGGCTGATGGCTTTTGGCAACGGAACGGCGAGGCCTCGTGCAAGTAGCGCCGCAAGGTGCCGTGCGCATGGGGCTAAACTCAGTACGTTCCGATTGCCATCGGTTGTTGCGAGCAACATCGGGAGGCGACATCGCACGTGGCGGCTGATGGCTTTTGGCAACGGAACGGCGAGGCCTCGTGCAAGTAGCGCCGCAAGGTGCCGTGCGCATGGGGCTAAACTCAGTACGTTCCGATTGCCATCGGTTGTTGCGGGCAACATCGAGAGGCGACATCGCTCGTGGCGACTGATGGCTTTTGGCAACGGAATGGCGAGGCCTCATGCAAGTAGCGCCGCAAGGTGCCGCACGCATGGGGCTAAACTCAGTACGTTCCGATTTCCATCGGTTGTTGCGGGCAACATCGGGAGGCGACATCGCTCGTGGCAGCTGATGGCTTTTGGCAACGGAACGGCGAGGCCTCGTGCAAGTAGCGCCGCAAGGTGCCGTGCGCATGGGGCTAAACTCAGTACGTTCCGATTGCCATCGGTTGTTGCGGGCAACATCGGGAGACGACATCGCTCGTGGCGGCTGATGGCTTTTGGCAACGGAACGGCGAGGCCTTGTGCAAGAAGCGCCGCAAGGTGCCGTGCGCATGGGGCTAAACTCAGTACGTTCCGATTGCCATCAGTTATTGCGGGAAAGATCGGGAGGCGACATCGCTCGTGGTGGCTGATGGCTTTTGGCAACGGAACGGCGAGGCCTCGTGCAAGTAGCGCCGCAAGGTGCTGTGCGCACGGGGCTAAACTCAGTACGTTCTGATTGCCATCGGTTGTTGCGGGCAACATCGGGAGGCGACATCGCTCGTGGCGGCTGATGGCTTTTGGCAACGGAACGGCGAGGCCTCGTGCAAGTAGCGCCGCAAGGTGCCGTGCGCATAGGGCTAAACTCAGTACGTTCTGATTGCCATCGGTTGTTGTGAGTTGTGTCTGGCATCGCTCATGGCGGCTGATGGCTTTTGGCAATGGAACGGCGAGGCCTCGTGCAAGTAGCGCCGCAAGGTGCCGTGCACATGGGGCTAAGCTCAGTACGTTCCGATTGCCATCGATTGTTGTAGGCAACATCGGGAGGCGACATCGCTCGTGGCGACTGATGGTTTTTGGCAACGGAACGGCGAGGCCTCGTGCAAGTAGCGCCGCAAGGTGCCGTGCGCACGGGGCTAAGCTAAGTATGTGCTGATTGCCATCGGTTGTTGTGAGTTGTGTCTGGCATCGCTCTTGGTGGCTGATGGCTTTTGGCAACGGAACGGCGAGGCCTCATGCACGTAGCGCCGCAAGGTGCCGTGCGCATGGGGCTAAGCTAAGTACGTTCCGATTGCCATCGGTTGTTGCGGGCAACATCGGGAGGCAACATCGCTCGTGGCGGCTGATGGCTTTTGGCAACGGAACGGCGAGGCCTCGTGCAAGTAGCACCGCAAGGTGCCGTGCGCATGGGGCTAAACTCAGTACGTTCCGATTGCCATCGGTTGTTGCGGGCAACATCGGGAGGCGACATCGCTCGTGGCAGCTGATGGCTTTTGGCAACGGAACGGCCAGGCCTCGTGCAAGTAGCGCCGCAAGGTGCTGTGCGCACGGGGCTAAACTCAGTACATTCCGATTGCCATCAGTTGTTGCGGGCAACATCGGGAGGCGACATCGCTCGTGGCGGCTGATGGCTTTTGGCAACGGAACGGCGAGGCCTCGTGCAAGTAGCGCCGCAAGGTGCCGTGCGCATGGGGCTAAACTCAGTACGTTCCGATTGCCATCGGTTGTTGCGGGCAACATCGGGAGGTGACATCGCTCGTGGCGGCTGATGGCTTTTGGCAACGGAATGGCGAGGCCTCGTGCAAGTAGCGCCGCAAGGTGCCGTGCGCATGGGGCTAAACTCAGTACGTTTCGATTGCCATCGATTGTTGCGGGCAACATCGGGAGGCGACATCGCTCGTGGCGGCTGATGGCTTTTGGCAACGGAACGGCGAGGCCTCGTGCAAGTAGCGCCAAAAGGTGCCGTGCGCATAGGGCTAAACTCAGTACGTTCCGATTGCCATCGGTTGTTGCGGGCAACATCGGGAGGCGACATCACTCGTGGTGGCAGATGGCTTTTGGCAACGGAACGGCGAGGCCTCGTGCAAGTAGCGCCGTAAGGTGCCGTGCGCATGGGGCTATACTCAGTACGTTCCGATTGCTATCGATTGTTGCGGGAAAGATCGGGAGGCGACATCGCTCGTGGCGGTTGATGGCTTTTGGCAACGGAACGGCGAGGCCTCGTGCAAGTAGCGCCGCAAGGTGCCGTGCGCATAGGGCTAAACTCAGTACGTTCCGATTGCCATCAGTTGTTGCGGGCAACATCGGGAGGCGACATCGCTCGTGGCGGCTGATGGCTTTTGGCAACGGAACGGCGAGGCCTCGTGCAAGTAGCGCCGCAAGGTGCCGTGCGCATGGGGCTAAACTCAGTACATTCCGATTGCCATCGGTTGTTGCGGGCAACATCGGGAGGCGACATCGCTCGTGGCGGTTGATGGCTTTTGGCAACGGAACGGCGAGGCCTCGTGCAAGTAGCGCCGCAAGGTGCCGTGCGCATGGGGCTAAAATCAGTACGTTCCGATTGCCATCGGTTGTTGCGGGCAACATCGGGAGGCGACATCGCTTGTGGCGGCTGATGGCTTTTGGCAACGGAATGGCAAGGCCTCGTGCAAGTAGAGCCGCAAGGTGCCGTGTGCATGGGGCTAAACTCAGTACATTTCGATTGCCATCGGTTGTTGCGGGCAACATCGGGAGGCAACATCGCTCGTGGCAGTTGATGGCTTTTGGCAACGGAACGGCGAGGCCTCGTGCAAGTAGCGCCGCAAGGTACCGTGCGCATGGGGCTAAACTCAGTACGTTCCGATTGCCATCGGTTGTTGCGGGTAACATCGGGAGGCGACATCGCTCGTAGCGGCTGATGGCTTTTGGCAACGGAACGGCGAGGCCTCGTGCAAGTAGCGCCGCAAGGTGCCGTGCGCATGGGGCTAAACTCAGTACGTTCCGATTGCCATCGGTTGTTGCGGGCAACATCGGGAGGCGACATCGCTCGTGGCGGCTGATGGCTTTTGGCATCGGAACGGCGAGGCCTCGTGCAAGTAGCGCCGCAAGGTGTCGTGTGCATGGGGCTAAATTCAGTACGTTCCGATTGCCATCGGTTGTTGCGGGAAAGATCGGGAGGCGACATCGCTAGTGGCGGCTGATGGCTTTTGGAAACGGAACGGCGAGGCCTCGTGCAAGTAGCGCCGCAAGGTGCCGTGCGCATGGGGCTAAACTCAGTACGTTCCGATTGCCATCGGTTGTTGCGGGCAACATCGGGAGGCGACATCGCTCGTGGTGGCTGATGGCTTTTGGCAACGGAACGACGAGGCCTCGTGCAAGTAGCGCTGCAAGGTGCCGTGTGCATGGGGCTAAACTCAGTACGTTCCGATTGCCATCGGTTGTTGCGGGAAAGATCGGGAGGCGACATCGCTAGTGGCGGCTGATGGCTTTTGGAAACGGAATGGCGAGGCCTCGTGCAAGTGGCGCCGCAAGGTGCCGTGCGCATGGGGCTAAACTCAGTACATTCCGATTGCCATCGGTTGTTGCGGGCAACATCGGGAGGCGACATCGCTCGTGGCGGCTGATGGCTTTTGGAAACGGAACGGCGAGGCCTCGTGCAAGTAGCGCCGCAAGGTGCCGTGCGCATGGGGCTAAACTCAGTATGTTCCGATTGCCATCGGTCATTGCGGGCACCATCGGGAGGCGACATCGCTTGTGGCAGCTGATGGCTTTTGGAAACGGAACGGCGAGGCCTCGTGCAAGTAGCGCCGCAAGGTGCCGTGCGCATGGGGCTAAACTCATTACGTTCCGATTGCCATCGGTTGTTGCGGGCAACATCGGGAGGCGACATCGCTCGTGGCGGCTGATGGCTTTTGGCAACGGAACGGCGAGGCCTCGTGCAAGTAGCGCCGCAAGGTGCCATGCGCATGTGGCTAAACTCAGTACGTTCCGATTGCCATCGGTTG
Organism: Nicotiana tomentosiformis; assembly: GCF_000390325.3. Classification (NCBI taxonomy): domain Eukaryota; kingdom Viridiplantae; phylum Streptophyta; class Magnoliopsida; order Solanales; family Solanaceae; genus Nicotiana; species Nicotiana tomentosiformis. The sequence goes on from NW_027174665.1 coordinate 125,551, forward strand.
TTGCGGGCAACATTGGGAGGCGACATCGCTTGTGGCAGCTGATGGCTTTTGGAAACGGAACGGCGAGGCCTCGTGCAAGTAGCGCCGCAAGGTGCCGTGCGCATGGGGCTAAACTCATTACGTTCCGATTGCCATCGGTTGTTGCGGGCAACATCGGGAGGCGACATCGCTCTTGGCGGCTGATGGCTTTTGGCAACGGAACGGCGAGGCCTCGTGCAAGTAGCGCCGCAAGGTGCCATGCGCATGGGGCTAAACTCAGTACGTTCCGATTGCCATCGGTTGTTGCGGGCAACATCGGGAGGCGACATCGCTCGTGGTGGCTGATGGCTTTTGGCAACGGAACGGTGAGGCCTCGTGCAAGTAGCGCCGCAAGGTGCCGTGCGCATGGGGCTAAACTCAGTACGTTCCGATTGCCATCGGTTGTTGCGGGAGGCGACATCGCTCATGGCGGCTGATGGCTTTTGGCAACGGAACGGCGAGGCCTCGTGCAAGTAGCGCCGCAAGGTGCCGTGCGCATGGGGCTAAACTCAGTACGTTCCGATTGCCATCGGTTATTGCGTGCAACATCGGGAGGCGACATCGCTCGTGGTGGCTGATGGCTTTTGGCAACGGAATGGCGAGGCCTCATGCAAGTAGCGCCGCAAGGTGCCGTGCGCATGGGGCTAAACTCAGTACGTTCCGATTGACATCGGTTGTTGAGGGAAAGATCGGGAGGCGACATCGCTCATGGCAGCTGATGGCTTTTGGCAACGGAACGGCGAGGCCTTGTGCAAGTAGCGCCGCAGGGTGCCGTGCGCATGGGGCTAAACTCAGTACGTTCCGATTGCCATCGGTTGTTGCGGGCAACATCAGGAGGCGACATCGCTCGTGGCAGCTGATGGCTTTTGGCAACGGAACGGCGAGGCCTCGTGCAAGTAGCGCCGCAAGGTGCCGTGCGCATGGGGCTAAACTCAGTACGTTCCGATTGCCATCGGTTATTGCGGGAAACATCGGGAGGCGACATCGCTCGTGGCGGCTGATGGCTTTTGGCAACGGAACGGCGAGGCCTCGTGCAAGTAGCGCCGCAAGGTGCTGTGCGCACGGGGCTAAACTCAGTACGTTCCGATTGCCATCGGTTGTTGCGGGCAACATCGGGAGGCGACATCGCTCGTGGGGGCTGATGGCTTTTGGCAACGGAACGGCGAGGCCTCGTGCAAGTAGCGCCGCAAGGTGCCGTGCGCATAGGGCTAAACTCAGTACGTTCTGTTTGCCATCAGTTGTTGTGAGTTGTGTCTGGCATCGCTCATGGCGGCTGATGGCTTTTGGCAACGGAACGACGAGGCCTCGTGCAAGTAGCGCTGCAAGGTGCCATGCGCATGGGGCTAAGCTCAGTACGTTCCGATTGCCATCGATTGTTGCAAGCAACATCGGGAGGCGACATCGCTCGTGGTGACTGATGGCTTTTGGCAACGGAACGGCGAGGCCTCGTGCAAGTAGCGCCGCAAGGTGCCGTGCGCACGGGGCTAAGCTAAGTATGTGCCGATTGCCATCGGTTATTGTGAGTTGTGTCTAGCATCGCTCTTGGCGGCTGATGGGATTTGGCAATGGAACGGCGAGGCCTCATGCACGTAGCGCCGCAAGGTGCCATGCGCATGGGGCTAAGCTAAGTACGTGACGATTGCCATCGATTGTTGGGTGCAACATCGGGTGGCGGCATCGCTCGTGGCAGCTGATGGCTTTTGGCAATGGAATGGCGAGGCCTCGTGCAAGTAGCGCCGCAAGGTGCCGTGCGGATGGGGCTGCCTACCACGTTAGGCCACATGGCTGCCTTCCAAGTGAACCCGGGAATTCCGGACCCCTATCGCCTTAAATTTTTCCGGACTATCAAATAAGACCTAAGGAACCATAGTCACCGCCCAACCATGATCATTCCTCATTTGTTGCGTTTTTCGGCCAAAAAACTAGAATTCCGCCCGATTACAATATTTTTGTGTGCTATTGTCCACCCTTCCAAGTGGTTCCGGGACCCCCGAACCCCGATCGCCTAAAAATTTTCCGGGCCATCAAATACGACCTAAGGAACCATAGTAACCACCCCGCCATGATAGTTCCTCATGTTTTGCATTTTTCGGCCAAACAACTAGAATTCCGCGCGATCCCATATTTTTGTGTGTTATAGCCCATGCCTTCCGAGTGGTCCCGGGTCTCCCGACCCCTATCGCCTAAAATTTTTTCGGACTATCAAATAAGACCTAAGGAACCATAGTCACCGCCCAACCATGATCGTTTCTCATTTTTTGCATTTTTCGGCCAAAAAACTAGAATTACGCCCGATTCCCATATTTTCGTGTGCTATACCCACGCCTTCCAAGTGGTCCGGGAAGCCGCGGACCCCGATCGCCTAAAAGTTTTCCGGACTATCAAATATGACCTAAGGTACCATAGTCACCGCCCCACCATGATCGTTCCAAATGCTTTGCATTTTTCGGCCAAAAAACTAGAACTCCGCGCGATTTGCTTATTTTCGTGTGCTATGGCTTACGCCTTCCGAGTGGTCCCGGGAGCCGTGGACCCCGATCGCCTAAAATTTTCCGGGCCATCAAATATGACCTAAGGAACCATAGTCACCGCCCCGCCATGATCGTTCCTCATTTATTGCGTTTTTCGGCCAAAAAACTAGAATTCCGCTCGATTACCATATTTTTGTGTGCTATTGCCCACGCCTTCCGAGTGGGCCGGGCCGCCGGACTCGGATCGCCTAAAAAATTTTCGGGCCATCAATTAGGACCAAAGGAACCATAGTCACCGCCTCGCCATGATCGTTCCTCATTTTTTGCATTTTTTGGCCAAAAAACTAGAATTTCGCCCGTTTCCCATATTTTTGTGTGTTATCGCCCACGCCTTCCGAGTGGGTCGGTCCCCCCTGAGCCGGATCGCCTTAAAATTTTTCGGACTATCAAATATGACCTAAGGAACCATAGTCACCTCCCCGCCATGATCGTTCCTAGTCTTTTGCGTTTTTCAGCCAATAAACTAGAATTCCGCGCGATTTCCATATTTTCGTGTGCTTTAGCCCACGCCTTCCAAGGGTCCCGGGAACCCCGAACCCCGATCGCCTAAAAATTTTCCGGGTCATCAAATACGACATAAGGAACCATAGTAACAACCCCACCATGATCGTTTCTCATTTTTTGCGTTTTTCGGCCAAACAACTAGAATTCCGCGCGATTCCCATATTTTTGTGTGTTATAGCCCACGCCTTCCGAGTTGTCCCGGGACCTCCTGACCCCTATCGCCTAAAAATTGTCCGGACTATAAAATACGACCTAAGGAACCATAGTCACCGCCCCGCCATGATCGTTCCTAGTCTTTTGCGTTTTTCAGCCAAAAAACTAGAATTCCGCGCGATTTCCATATTTTCGTGTGCTTTAGCCCACGCCTTCCAAGGGGTCCCGGGAACCCCGAACCCCGATCGCCTAAAAATTTTCCGGGCCATCAAATACGACCTAAGGAACCATAGTAACCACCCCACCATGATCGTTCCTTATTTTTTGCGTTTTTCGGCCAAACAACTAGAATTACGCGTGATTCCCATATTTTTGTGTGTTATAGCCCACACCTTCCGAGTGGTCCCGGGACCTCCGGACCCCTATCGCCTAAAATTTTTCCGGACTATCAAATACGACCTAAGGAACCATAGTATCAGCCCCACCATGATCGTTCCTCATTTTTTGCATTTTTCGGCCAAACAACTAGAATTCCGCGCGATCCCATATTTTTGTGTGTTATAGCCCACGCCTTCCGAGTGGTCCCGGGTCTCCGGACCCCTATCGCCTAAAATTTTTCCGGACTATCAAATAAGACCTAAGGAACCATAGTCACCACCCAGCCATGATCGTTCCTAGTTTTTTCCATTTTTCGGCCAAAAAACTAGAATTCCGCGCGATTCCCATATTTTCGTGTCCTATAGCCCACGCCTTCAAAGTAAACCCGGGAATTCCGGACCCCTATCGCCTAAAATTTTTCCGGACTATCAAATACGACCTAAGGAACCATAGGCACCGCCCAGCCATGATCACTCCTCATTTGTTGCGTTTTTCGGCCAAAAAACTAAAATTCCGCCCGATTACAAAATTTTTTGTGTGCTATTGCCCACCCTTCCAAGTGGTTCCGGGACCTCGGAACCCCGATCGCCTAAAATTTTTCCGGGCCTTCAAATACGACCTAAGGTACCATAGTCACCGCCCCGCCATGATCGTTCCTCATTTATTGCATTTTTCGCCCAAAAAACTAGAATTTCGCTCGATTACCATATTTTTGTGTGATACTGCCCACGCCTTCCGAGTGGGCCGGGCCGCCGGACTCGGATCACCTAAAAAATTTTCGGGCCATCAATTAGGACCTAAGGAACCATAGTCACCGCCTCGCCATGATCGTTCCTCATTTTTTGCATTTTTTGGCCAAAAAACTAGAATTCCGCGCGATTCATATATTTTTGTGTGCTATCGCCCACGCCTTCCGAGTGGGTCGGAGCCCCCGGAGCCGGATCGCCTAAAAATTTTCCGGACTATAAAATACGACCTAAGGAACCATAGTCACCGCCCCGCCATGATCGTTCCTAGCCTTTTGCGTTTTTCAGCCAAAAAATTAGAATTCCGCCCGATTACAATATTTTTGTGTGCTTTAGCCCACGCCTTCCAAGGGGTCCCGGGAACCCCGAACCCCGATCGCCTAAAAATTTTCCGGGCCATCAAATACGACCTAAGGAACCATAGTAACCACCCCGCCATGACCATTCCTCATTTTTTCGTTTTTCGGCCAAACATCTAGAATTCCGCGCGATTCCCATATTTTTGTGTGATATAGCCCACGCCTTCCGAGTGGTCCCGGGACCTCCTGAGCCATATCGCCTAAAAATTTTCCGGACTATCAAATACGACCTAAGGAACCATAGTATCCGCCCCGCCATGATCGTTCCTCATTTTTGGCGTTTTTCGGCCAAACAACTAGAATTCCGCGCGATCCCATATTTTTTTGTGTTATAGCCCACGCCTTCCGAGTGGTCCCTGGTCTCCGGACCCCTATCGCCTAAAATTTTTCCGGACTATCAAATAAGACCTAAGGAACCATAGTCACCGCCCAGCCATGATCGTTCATAGTTTTTTCCATTTTTCGCCAAAAAACTAGAATTCCGCGCGATTCCCATATTTTCGTGTCCTATAGCCCACGCCTTCCAAGTGAACCCGGGAATTCCGGACCCCTATCGCCTAAAATTTTTCCGGAGTATCAAATACGACCTATGGAACCATAGTCACCGCCCAGCCATGATCACTCCTCATTTGTTGTGTTTTTCGGCCAAAAAACTAAAATTCCGCCCGATTACAATATTTTTGTGTGCTATTGCCCACCCTTCCAAGTGGTTCCGGGACCTCGGAACCCCGATCGCCTAAAATTTTTCCGGGCCTTCAAATACGACCTAAGGTACCATAGTCACCGCCCCGCCATAATCGTTCCTCATTTATTGCATTTTTCGCCCAAAAAACTAGAATTCCGCTCGATTACCATATTTTTGTGTGATACTGCCCACGCCTTCCGAGTGGGCCGGGCCACCGGACTCGGATCACCTAAAAAATTTTCGGGCCATCAATTAGGACCTAAGGAACCATAGTCACCGCCTCGCCATGATCGTTCCTCATTTATTGCATTTTTTGGCCAAAAAACTAGAATTCCGCGCGATTCATATATTTTTGTGTGCTATCGCCCACGCCTTCCGAGTGGGTCGGAGCCCCCGGAGCCGGATCGCCTAAAAATTTTCCGGACTATAAAATACGACCTAAGGAACCATAGTCACCGCCCCGCTATGATCGTTCCTAGCCTTTTGCGTTTTTCAGCCAAAAAATTAGAATTCCGCCCGATTACAATATTTTTGTGTGCTTTAGCCCACGCCTTCCAAGGGGTCCCGGGAACCCCAAACCCCGATCGCCTAAAAATTTTCCGGGCCATCAAATACGACCTAAGGAACCATAGTAACCACCCCGCCATGACCGTTCCTCATTTTTTCGTTTTTCGGCCAAACAACTAGAATTCCGCGCGATTCCCATATTTTTGTGTGTTATAGCCCACGCCTTCCGAGTGGTCCCGGGACCTCCTGAGCCATATCGCCTAAAAATTTTCCAGACTATCAAATACGACCTAAGGAACCATAGTATCCGCCCCGCCATGATCGTTCCTCATTTTTTGCGTTTTTCGGCCAAACAACTAGAATTCCGCGCGATTCCCATATATTTGTGTGTTATAGCCCATGCCTTCCGAGTGGTCCCGGGACCTCCGGACCCCTATCGCCTAATATTTTTCTGGACTATCAAATAAGACCAAAGGAACCATAGTCACCGCCCTGCCAAGATCTTTCCACATTTTTTGCATGTTACTGAAAAAGACCTAGAATTTGTCCCGATTCCCATATTTTCGTGTGCTATACCCACGCATTCCGAGTGGTCCCAAGAGCCGCGGACCCCGATCGCCTAAAATTTTTTCGGGCAATCAAATACGACCTAAGGAACCATATTATCCGCCCCGCCATGATCGTTCCTTATTTTTTGCATTTTTTGGCCAAACAACTAGAATTCCGCGCGATTCCCATATTTTTGTGTGTTATAGCCCACACCTTCCGAGTGGTCCCGGGACCTCCGGACCCCTATCGCCTAAAATTTTTTCGGACTACCAAATACGACCTAAGGAACCATAGTATCCGCCCCGCCATGATCGTTCCTCATTTTTTGCATTTTTCGGCCAAACAACTAGAATTCCGCGCGATCCCTTATTTTTGTGTGTATAGCCCACGCCTTCCGAGTGAACCCGGGAACTCCGGACCCCTATCGCCTAAAAATTTTCCGGACTATCAAATACGACCTAAGGAACCATAGTCACCGCCCAGCCATGATCATTCCTCATTTGTTGCATTTTTCGGCCAAAAAACTAGAATTCCGCCCGATTACAATATTTTTGTGTGCTATTACCCACCCTTCCAAGTGGTTCCGGGACCCCCGGACACCGATCGCCTAAAATTTTTCCGGGCCGTCAAATATAACCTAAGGAACCATAGTAACCGCCCCGCCATCATCGTTTCTCATTTTTTGCATTTTGCGGCCAAAAAACTAGAATTACGCCCGATTCCCATATTTTCGTGTGCTATACCCACGCCTTCCAAGTGGTCTGAGGAGCCGCGGACCCCGATCGCCTAAAATTTTTCCGGACTATCAAATACGACCTAAGGTACCATAGTCACCGCCCCACCATGATCATTCCTCATTACCATATTTTTGTGTGCTATTGCCCACGCCTTCCGAGTGGGCCGGACCGCCGGACTCGGATCGCCTAAAAAATTTTCGGGCCATCAATTAGGACCTAAGGGACCATAGTCACCGCCTCGCCATGATCGTTCCTCATTTTTTGCATTTTTTGGCCAAAAAACTAGAATTCCCCCCGATTCCTATATTTTTGTGTGCTATCGCCCACGCCTTCCAAGTGGGTCGGGCCCCCCGGAGCCGGATCGCCTAAAAATTTTCCGGACTATCAAATACGACCTAAGGAACCATAGTCACCGCCCCGCCATGATCGTTCCTAGTCTTTTGCGTTTTTCAGCCAAAAAACTATAATTCCGCGCGATTTTCATATTTTCGTGTGCTTTAGCACACGCCTTCCAAGGGGTCCCGGGAACCCCGAACCCCGATCGCCTAAAAATTTGTCGGGCCATCAAATACGACCAAAGGAACAATAGGAACCACCCTGCCATGACCGTTCCTCATTTTTTGCGGTTTTCGGCCAAACAACTAGAATTCCGCGTGATTCCCATATTTTTGTGTGTTATAGCCCACGCCTTCCAAGTGGTCCCTGGACCTCCTGACCCCTATCGCCTAAAATTTTTCCGGACTATCAAATACGACCTAAGGAACCATAGTATCCGCCCCGCCATGATCGTTCCTCATGTTTTGCGTTTTTCGGCCAAACAACTAGAATTCCGCGCGATTCCCATATTTTTGTGTGTTATAGCCCACGCCTTCCGAGTGGTCCCGGGACCTCCGGACCCCTATCGCCTAATATTTTTCTGGACTATCAAATAAGACCAAAGGAACCATAGTCACCGCCTTGCAAAGATCTTTCCACATTTTTTGCATGTTACTGAAAAAGACCTAGAATTTCGCCCGATTCCCATATTTTCGTGTGCTATACCCACACATTCCGAGTGGTCCCAAGAGCCGCGGACCCCGATCGCCTAAAATTTTCCGGACTATCAAATACAACCTAAGGAACCATAGTCACCGCCCCGCCATGATCGTTCCTAGTCTTTTGCGTTTTTCGGCCAAACAACTAGAATTACGCGTGATTCCTATATTTTTGTGTGTTATAGCCCACACCTTCCGAGTGGTCCCGGGACTTCCGGACCCCTATCGCCTAAAATATTTCCAGACTATCAAATACGAGATAAGGAACCATAGTATCCGTCCCGCCATGATCGTTCCTCATTTTTTGCATTTTTCGGCCAAACACCTAGAATTCCGCGCTATCCCATATTTTTGTGTGTTATAGCCCACGCCTTCCGAGTGGTCCCGGGTCTCCGGACCCCTATCGCCTAAAATTTTTCCGGACTATCAAATACGACCTAAGGAACCACAGTATCTGCCCCGCCATGATCGTTCCTCATTTTTTGCGTTTTTCGGCCAAACAACTAGAATTCTGCGCGATTCCCATATTTTTGGGTGTTATAGCCCACACCTTCCGAGTGGTCCCGGGACCTCCTGACCCCTATCGCCTAATATTTTTCTGGACTATCAAATAAGACCAAAGGAACCATAGTCACCGCCCTGCCAAGATCTTTCCACATTTTTTGAATGTTACTGAAAAAGACCTAGAATTTCGCCCGATTCCCATATTTTCGTGTGCTATACCCACACATTCCGTTTGGTCCCAAGAGCCGCGGACCCCGATCGCCTAAAAGTTTTTCGGGCAATCAAATACGACCTAAGGAACCATAGTATCCGCCCTGCCATGATCGTTCCTTATTTTTTGCGTTTTTCGGCCAAACAACTAGAATTCCGCGCGATTCCCATATTTTTTTGTGTTATAGCCCATGCCTTCCGAGTGGTCCCGGGATCTCCGGACCCCTATCGCCTAATATTTTTCTGGACTATCAAATAAGACCAAAGGAACCATAGTCACCGCCCTGCCAAGATCTTTCCATATTTTTTGCATGTTACTGAAAAAGACCTAGAATTTCGCCCGATTCCCATATTTTCGTGTGCTATACCCACACCTTCCGAGTGGTCCCGGGACCTCCGGACCCCTATCGCCTAAAATTTTTCCGGACTATTAAATACGAGCTAAGGAACCATAGTATCCGCCCCGCCATGATCGTTCCTCATTTTTTGCATTTTTCGGCCAAACAACTAGAATTCCGCGCGATCCCATATTTTTGTGTGTTATAGCCCACGCCTTCCAAGTGAACCCGGGAACTCCGGACCCCTATCGCCTAAAATTTTTCCAGACTATCAAATATGACCTAAGGAACCATAGTCACCGCCCAGCCATGATCATTCCTCATTTGTTGCGTTTTTCGGCCAAAAAACTAGAATTCCGCCCGATTACAATTCTTTTGTGTGCTATTGCCCACCCTTCTAAGTGGTTTCGGCACCCCCGGACCCAGATCGCCTAAAATTTTTCCGGGCCGTCAAATACAACCTAAGGAAAAGTAGTAACCGCCCCGCCATCGTCGTTTCTCATTTTTTGCATTTTTCGGCCAAAAAACTAGAATTACGCCCGATTCCCATATTTTCGTGTGCTATACCCACGCCTTCCAAGTGGTCCGGGGAGCCGTGGACCCCGATCGCCTAAAATTTTTCCGGACTATCAAATACGACCTAAGGTACCATAATCACCGCCCCACCATGATCGTTCCAAATGCTTTGCATTTTTCGGCCAAAAAACTAGAACTCCGCGAGATTTGCATATTTTAGTGTGCTATAGCTTACGCCTTCCGAGTGGTCCCGGGAGCCGTGGACCCCGATTGCCTAAAATTTTTCGGGCCATCAAATACGACCTAAGGAACCATAGTCACCGCCCCACCATGATCGTTCCTCATTACCATATTTTTGTGTGCTATTGCTCACGCCTTCCGAGTGGGCCGGACCGCCGGACTCGGATCGCCTAAAAAATTTTTGGGCCATCAATTAGGACCTAAGGGACCATAGTCACCGCCTCGCCATGATCGTTCCTCATTTTTTGCATTTTTTGGCCAAAAAACTAGAATTCCCCCCGATTCCTATATTTTTGTGTGCTATCGCCCACGCCTTCCAAGTGGGTCGGGCCCCCCGGAGCCGGATCGCCTAAAAATTTTCCGGACTATCAAATACGACCTAAGGAACCATAGTCACCGCCCCGCCATGATCGTTCCTAGTCTTTTGCATTTTTCAGCCAAAAAACTATAATTCCGCGCGATTTCCATATTTTCGTGTGCTTTAGCACACGCCTTTCAATGGGTCCCGGGAACCCCGAACCCCGATCGCCTAAAAATTTGTCGGGCCATCAAATACGACCAAAGGAACAATAGGAACCACCCCGCCATGACCGTTCCTCATTTTTTGCGGTTTTCGGCCAAACAACTAGAATTCTGCGTGATTCCCATATTTTTGTGTGTTATAGCCCACGCCTTCCAAGTGGTCCCTGGACCTCCTGACCCCTATCGCCTAAAATTTTTCCGGACTATCAAATACGACCTAAGGAACCATAGTATCCGCCCTGCCATGATCGTTCCTCATGTTTTGCGTTTTTCGGCCAAACAACTAGAATTCCGCGCGATTCCCATATTTTTGTGTGTTATAGCCCACGCCTTCCGAGTGGTCCCGGGACCTCCGGACCCCCATCGCCTAATATTTTTCTGGACTATCAAATAAGACCAAAGGAACCATAGTCACCGCCTTGCCAAGATCTTTCCACATTTTTTGCATGTTACTGAAAAAGACCTAGAATTTCGCCCGATTCCCATATTTTCGTGTGCTATACCCACACATTCCGAGTGGTCCCAAGAGCCGCGGACCCCGATCGCCTAAAATTTTCCGGACTATCAAATACGACCTAAGGAACCATAGTCACCGCCCCGCCATGATCGTTCCTAGTCTTTTGCGTTTTTCGGCCAAACAACTAGAATTACGCGTGATTCCCATATTTTTGTGTGTTATAGCCCACACCTTCCGAGTGGTCCCGGGACTTCCGGACCCCTATCGCCTAAAATATTTCCAGACTATCAAATACGAGATAAGGAACCATAGTATCCACCCCGCCATGATCGTTCCTCATTTTTTGCATTTTTCGGCCAAACACCTAGAATTCCGCGCGATTCCCATATTTTTGTATGTTATAGCCCACGCCTTTCGAGTGGTCCCGGGACCTCCGGACCCCTATCGCCTAAAATTTTTCCGGACTATCAAATACGACCTAAGGAACCATAGTATCCGCCCCGCCATGATCGTTCCTCATTTTTTGCGTTTTTCGGCCAAACAACTAGAATTCCGCACGATTCCCAAATTTTTGTGTGTTATAGCCCACGCCTTCCGAGTGGTCCCGGGACCTCCGGACCCTTATCGCTTAATATTTTTTCGGACTATCAAATAAGTCCAAAGGAACCATAGTCACCGCCCTGCCAAGATCTTTCCACATTTTTCGCATGTTACTCAAAAAAGACCTAGAACTTCGCCCGATTCCCATATTTTCGTGTGCTATACCCACGCATACCGAGTGGTCCCAAGAACCGCGGACCCCGATCGCCTAAAATTTTTCCGGGCAATCAAATACGACCTAAGGAACCATAGTATCCGCCCCGCCATGATCGTTCCTTATTTTTTGCATTTTTCAGCCAAACAACTAGAATTCCGCGCGATTCTCATATTTTTGTGTGTTATAGCCCACACCTTCCGAGTGGACCCGGGACCTCCGGACCCCTATCGCCTAAAATTTTTCCGGACTATCAAATATGACCTAAGGAACCATTGTATCCGCCCCGCCATGATCGTTCCTCATTTTTTGCGTTTTTCGGCCAAATAACTAGAATTCCGCGCGATCCCATATTTTTGTGTGTTATAGCCCACGCCTTCCGAGTGGTCCCGGGTCTCCGGACCCCTATCGCCTAAAATTTTTCCGGACTATCAAATACGACCGAAGGAACCATAGTCACCGCCCAGCCATGATTGTTCCTAGTTATTTCCGTTTTTCGGCCAAAAAACTAGAATTCCGCGCGATTCCCATATTTTCTTGTCCTATAGCCCACGCCTTCCAAGTGAACCCGGGAACTCCGGACCCCTATCGCCTAAAATTTTTCCGGACTATCAAATACGACCTAAGGAAACATAGTCACCGCCCAGCCATGATCGTTCCTCATTTGTTGCGGTTTTTAGCCAAAAAACTAGAATTCCGTGCGTTTTCTATATTTTCGTGTGCTTTAGCCCACGCCTTCCAAGGGGTCCCGGGAACCCAGAACCCCGATCGCCTAAAAATTTTCCGGGCCATCAAATACGACCTAAGGTACCATAGTAACCACCCCGCCATGACCGTTCCTCAGTTTTTGTGTTTTTCGGCCAAACAACTAGAATGCCGCATGATTCCCATATTTTTGTGTGTTATAGCCCACGCCTTCCAAGTGGTCCCTGGACCTCCTGACCCCTATCGCCTAAAATTTTTCCGGACTATCAAATACGACCTAAGGAACCATAGTATCCGCCCCGCCATGATCGTTCCTCATGTTTTGCGTTTTTCGGCCAAACAACTAGAATTCCGCGTGATTCCCATATTTTTGTGTGTTATAGCCCACGCCTTCCGAGTGGTCCCGGGACCTCCGGACCCCCATCGCCTAATATTTTTCTGGACTATCAAATAAGACCAAAGGAACCATAGTCACCGCCTTGCCAAGATCTTTCCACATTTTTTGCATGTTACTGAAAAAGACCTAGAATTTCGCCCGATTCCCATATTTTCGTGTGCTATACCCACACATTCCGAGTGGTCCCAAGAGCCGCGGACCCCGATCGCCTAAAATTTTCCGGACTATCGAATACGACCTAAGGAACCATAGTCACCGCCCCGCCATGATCGTTCCTAGTCTTTTGCGTTTTTCGGCCAAACAACTAGAATTACGCGTGATTCCCATATTTTTGTGTGTTATAGCCCACACCTTCCGAGTGGTCCCGGGACTTCCGGACCCCTATCGCCTAAAATATTTCCAGACTATCAAATACGAGATAAGGAACCATAGTATCCACCCCGCCATGATCGTTCCTCATTTTTTGCATTTTTCGGCCAAACACCTAGAATTCCGCGCGATTCCCATATTTTTGTATGTTATAGCCCACGCCTTTCGAGTGGTCCCGGGACCTCCGGACCCCTATCGCCTAAAATTTTTCCGGACTATCAAATACGACCTAAGGAACCATAGTATCCGCCCCGCCATGATCGTTCCTCATTTTTTGCGTTTTTCGGCCAAACAACTAGAATTCCGCACGATTCCCAAATTTTTGTGTGTTATAGCCCACGCCTTCCGAGTGGTCCCGGGACCTCCGGACCCTTATCGCTTAATATTTTTTCGGACTATCAAATAAGACCAAAGGAACCATAGTCACCGCCCTGCCAAGATCTTTCCACATTTTTCGCATGTTACTCAAAAAAGACCTAGAACTTCGCCCGATTCCCATATTTTCGTGTGCTATACCCACGCATACCGAGTGGTCCCAAGAACCGCGGACCCCGATCGCCTTAAATTTTTCCGGGCAATCAAATACGACCTAAGGAACCATAGTATCCGCCCCGCCATGATCGTTCCTTATTTTTTGCATTTTTCAGCCAAACAACTAGAATTCCGCGCGATTCTCATATTTTTGTGTGTTATAGCCCACACCTTCCGAGTGGACCCGGGACCTCCGGACCCCTATCGCCTAAAATTTTTCCGGACTATCAAATATGACCTAAGGAACCATTGTATCCGCCCCGCCATGATCGTTCCTCATTTTTTACGTTTTTCGGCCAAATAACTAGAATTCTGCGCGATCCCATATTTTTGTGTGTTATAGCCCACGCCTTCCGAGTGGTCCCGGGTCTCCGGACCCCTATCGCCTAAAATTTTTCCGGACTATCAAATACGACCGAAGGAACCATAGTCACCGCCCAGCCATGATTGTTCCTAGTTTTTTCCGTTTTTCGGCCAAAAAACTAGAATTCCGCGCGATTCCCATATTTTCTTGTCCTATAGCCCATGCCTTCCAAGTGAACCCGGGAACTCCGGACCCCTATCGCCTAAAATTTTTCCGGACTATCAAATACGACCTAAGGAAACATAGTCACCGCCCAGCCATGATCGTTCCTCATTTGTTGCGGTTTTTAGCCAAAAAACTAGAATTCCGTGCGTTTTCTATATTTTCGTGTGCTTTAGCCCACGCCTTCCAAGGGGTCCCGGGAACCCAGAACCCCGATCGCCTAAAAATTTTCCGGGCCATCAAATACGACCTAAGGTACCATAGTAACCACCCCGCCATGACCGTTCCTCAGTTCTTGTGTTTTTCGGCCAAACAACTAGAATGCCGCATGATTCCCATATTTTTGTGTGTTATAGCCCACGCGTTCCAAGTTAACCCGGGAACTCCGGACCCCTATCGCCTAAAATTTTTCCGGACTATCCAATACGACCTAAGGAACCATAGTCACCGCCCAGCCATGATCATTCCTCATTTGTTGCGTTTTTCGGCCAAAAAACTAGAATTTCGCCCGATTACAATATTTTTGTGTGCTATTGCCCACCCTTCCAAGTGGTTCCGGGACCCCCGGACCCCGATCGCCTAAAATTTTTTCGGGCCGTCAAATACGACCTAAGGAACCATAGTAACCGCCCCGCCATCATCGTTTCTCATTTTTTGCATTTTTCGGCCAAAAAACTAGAATTACGCCCGATTCCCATATTTTCGTGTGCTATACCCACGCCTTCCAAGTGGTCCGGGGAGCCGCGGACCCCGATCGCCTAAAATTTTCCGGGCCATCAAATACGACCTAAGGAACCATAGTCACCGCCCCGTCATGATCGTTCCTCATTTATTGCATTTTTCGGCCAAAAAACTAGAATTCCGCTCGATTACCATATTTTTGTGTGCTATTGCCCAAGCCTTCCGAGTGGGCCAGGCCGCCGGACTCGGATCACCTAAAAACTTTTCGGGCCATCAATTAGTACCTAAGGAACCATAGTCACCGCCTCGCCATGATCGTTCCTCATTTCTTGCATTTTTTTGCCAAAAAACTAGAATTCCGCCCGATTCCCATATTTTTGTGTGCTATCGCCCACGCCTTCCGAGTGGGTCGGGCCCCCGGAGACGGATCGCCTAAAAATTTTCCGGACTATAAAATACGACCTAAGGAACCATAGTCACTGCCCCGCCATGATCGTTCCTAGTCTTTTGTGTTTTTCAGCCAAAAAACTAGAATTCCGCACGATTTCCGTATTTTCGTGTGCTTTATCCCACGCCTTCCAAGGGGTCCCGGGAACCCCGAACCCCGATCGCCTAAAAATTTTCTGGGCTATCAAATACGACCTAAGGTACCATAGTAACCACCCCGCCATGACCGTTCCTCATTTTTTGTGTTTTTCGGCCAAACAACTAGAATTCCGCGCGATTCCCATATTTTTGTGTGTTATAGCCCACGCCTTCCGAGTGGTCCCGGGACCTCCTGACCCCTATCGCCTAAAATTTTTCCGGACTATCAAATATGACCTAAGGAACCATAGTATCCGCCCCGCCATGATCGTTCCTCATTTTTTGCGTTTTTCGGCCAAACAACTAGAATTCCGCACGATTCCTATATTTTTGTGTGTTATAGCCCACGCCTTCCAAGTTAACCCGGGAACTCCGGACCCCTATCGCCTAAAAATTTTCCAGACTATCAAATACGACCTAAGGAACCATAGTCACCACCCAGCCATGATCATTCCTCATTTGTTGCATTTTTCGGCCAAAAAACTAGAATTCCGCCCGATTACAATATATTTGTGTGCTATTGCCCACCCTTCCAAGTAGTTCCGGGACACCCGGACCCCGATCGCCTAAAATTTTCCCGGGCAATCAAATACGACCTAAGGAACCATAGTAATCGCCCCGCCATCATCGTTTATCATTTTTTGCATTTTTCAGCCAAAAAACTAGAATTACGCCCGATTCCCATATTTTCGTGTGCTATACCCACGCCTTCCTAGTGGTCCGGGGAGCTGCGGACCCCGATCGCCTAAAATTTTCCAGGCCATCAAATATGACCTAAGGAACCATAGCCACCGCCCCGCCATGATCGTTCCTCATTTATTGCATTTTTCGGCCAAAAAACTAGAATTCCGCTCGATTACCATATTTTTGTGTGCTATTGCCCAAGCCTTCCGAGTGGGCCGGGCCGCCGGACTCGGATCGCCTAAAAAATTTTCGGGCCATCAATTAGGACCTAAGGAACCATAGTCACCGCCTGGCCATGATCGTTCCTCATTTTTTGCATTTTTTGGCCAAAAAACTAGAATTTTGCCCGATTCCCATATTTTTGTGTGCTATCGCCCACGCCTTCCGAGTGGGTCGGGCCCCCGGAGACGGATCGCCTAAAAATTTTCCGGACTATAAAATACGACCTAAGGAACAATAGTCACTGCCCCGCCATGATCGTTCCTAGTCTTTTGCATTTTTCAGGCAAAAAACTAGAATTCCGCACGATTTCCATATTTTCGTGTGCTTTATCCCACGCCTTCCAAGGGGTCCCGGGAACCCCGAACCCCGATCGCCTAAAAAATTTCCGGGCCATTAAATACGACCTAAGGAACCATAGTAACCACCCCGCCATGACCTTTCCTCATTTTTTGCGTTTTTCGGCCAAACAACTAGAATTCCGCGCGATTCCCAGATTTTTGTGTGTTACAGCCCACGCCTTCCGAGTGGTCCCGGGACCTCCTGACCCCTATCGCCTAAAATTTTTCCGGACTATCAAATACGACCTAAGGAACCATAGTATCCGCCCCGCCATGATCGTTCCTCATTTTTTGCATTTTTCGGCCAAACAACTAGAATTCCGCGCGATTCCCATATTTTTGTGTGTTATAGCCCGCGCCTTCCGAGTCGTCCCGGGACCTCCGGACCCCTATCGCCTAATATTTTTCCGGACTATCAAATAATACCAAAGGAACCATAGTCACCGCCCTGCCAAGATCTTTCCACATTTTTTGCATGTTACTGAAAAAGACCTAGAATTTCGCTCGAATCCCATATTTTCATGTGCTATACCCACGCATTCCGAGTGGTCCCAAGAGCCGCGGACCCCGATCGCCTAAAATTTTTCCGGGCAATCAAATACGACCTAAGGAACCATAGTATCCGCCCTGCCATGATCATTCCTTATTTTTTGCATTTTTCGGCCAAAAAACTAGAATTCCGCCCGATTCCCATATTTTTGTGTGTTATAGCCCACACCTTCCGAGTGGTCCCGGGACCTCCGGACCCCTATCGCCTAAAATTTTTCTGGAGTATCAAATACGACCTAAGGAACCATAGTATCTGCCCCGCCATGATCGTTCCTCATTTTTTGCGTTTTTCGGCCAAACAACTAGAATTCCGCGCGATCCCATATTTTTGTGTGTTCCCACGCCTTCCGAGTGGTCCCGGGTCTCCGGACCCCTATCACCTACAATTTTTCCGGACTATCAAATACGACCTAAGGAAGCATAGTCACCGCCCAGCCATGATCGTTCCTAGTTTTTTCCGTTTTTCGGCCAAAAAACTAGAATTCCGCGCGATTCCCATATTTTCGTGTCCTATAGCCCACGCCTTCCAAGTTAACCCGGAAACTCCGGACCTCTATCGCCTAAAATTTTTCCGGACTATCAAATACGACCTAAGGAACCATAGTCACCGCCCAGCCATGATCGTTCCTCATTTGTTGCATTTTTTAGCCAAAAAACTAGAATTCCGTGCGTTTTCTATATTTTCGTGTGCTTTAGCCCACGCCTTCCAAGGGGTCCCGGGAACCCCGAACCCCGATCGCCTAAAAATTTTTCGGGCCATCAAATACGACCTAAGGTACCATAGTAACCACCCCGCCATGACCGTTCCTCAGTTTTTGTGTTTTTTGGCCAAACAACTAGAATGCCGCACGATTCCCATATTTTTGTGTGTTATAGCCCACGCCTTCCAAGTTAACCCGGGAACTCCGGACCCCTATCGCCTAAAATTTTTCCGAACTATCCAATACGACCTAAGGAACCATAGTCACCGCCCAGCCATGATCATTCCTCATTTGTTGCGTTTTTCGGCCAAAAAACTAGAATTTCGCCCGTTTACAATATTTTTGTGTGCTATTGCCCACCCTTCCAAGTGGTTCTGGGGCCCTCGGACCCCGATCACCTAAAATTTTTTCGGGCCGTCAAATACGACCTAAGGAACCATAGTAACCGCCCCGCCATCATCGTTTCTCATTTTTTGCATTTTTCGGCCAAAAAACTAGAATTACGCCCGATTCCCATATTTTCGTGTGCTATACCCACGCCTTCCAAGTGGTCCGGGGAGCCACGGACCCCGATCGCCTAAAATTTTCCGGGCCATCAAATATGACCTAAGGAACCATAGTCACCGCCCCGCCATAATCGTTCCTCTCTTATTGCATTTTTCGGCCAAAAAACTAGAATTCCGCTCGATTACCATATTTTTGTGTGCTATTGCCCAAGCCTTCCGAGTGGGCCGGGCCGCCGGACTCGGATCGCCTAAAATCTTTTCGGGCCATCAATTAGGACCTAAGGAACCATAGTCACCGCCTCGCCATGATCGTTCCTCATTTTTTGCATTTTTTGGCCAAAAAACTAGAATTCCGCCCGATTCCCATATTTTTGTGTGCTATCGCCCACGCCTTCCGAGTGGGTCGGGCCCCCCGGAGCCGGATCGCCTAAAAATTTTCCGGACTATCAAATACGACCTAAGGAACCATAGTCACTGCCCCACCATGATCGTTCCTAGTCTTTTGCATTTTTCAGCCAAAAAACTAGAATTCCGCACGATTTCCATATTTTCGTGTGCTTTATCCCACGCCTTCCAAGGGGTCCCGGGAACCCCGAACCACGATCGCCTAAAAATTTTCTGGGCCATCAAATACGACCTAAGGTACCATAGTAACCACCCCGCCATGACCGTTCCTCATTTTTTGTGTTTTTCGGCCAAACAACTAGAATTCCGCAGGATTCCCATATTTTTGTGTGTTATAGCCCACGCCTTCCGAGTGGTCCCGGGACCTCCTGACCCCTATCGCCTAAAATTTTTCCGGACTATCAAATACGACCTAAGGAACCATAGTATCCGCCCCGCCATGATCGTTCCTCATTTTTTGTGTTTTTCGGCCAAACAACTAGAATTCCGCACGATTCCCATATTTTTGTGTGTTATAGCCCACGCCTTCCAAGTTAACCCGGGAACTCCGGATCCCTATCGCCTAAAAATTTTCCGGACTATCAAATACGACCTAAGGAATCATAGTCACCGCCCAGCCATGATCATTCCTCATTTGTTGCATTTTTCGGCCAAAAAACTAGAATTCCGCTCGATTACAATATATTTGTGTGCTATTGCCCACCCTTCCAAGTAGTTCCGGGACCCCCGGACCCCGATCGCCTAAAATTTTCCCGGGCCGTCAAATACGACCTAAGGAACCATAGTAATCGCCCCGCCATCATCGTTTATCATTTTTTGCATTTTTCGGCCAAAAAACTAGAATTACGCCCGATTCCCATATTTTCGTGTGCTATACACACGCCTTCCAAGTGGTCCGGGGAGCCGCGGACCCCGATCGCCTAAAATTTTCTGGGCCATCAAATATGACCTAAGGAACCATAGTCACCGCCCAGCCATGATCGTTCCTCATTTATTGCATTTTTCGGCCAAAAAACTTGAATTCCGCTCGATTACCATATTTTTGTGTGCTATTGCCCAAGCCTTCCGAGAGGGCCGGGCCGCCGGACTCGAATCGCCTAAAAAATTTTCGGGCAATCAATTAGGATCTAAGGAACCATAGTCACCGCCTCGCCATGATCGTTCCTCATTTTTTGTATTTTTTGGCCAAAAAACTAGAATTCCGCCCGATTCCCATATTTTTGTGTGCTATCGCCCACGCCTTCCGAGTGGGTCGGGCCCCCGGAGACGGATCGCCTAAAAATTTTCCGGACTATAAAATACGACCTAAGGAACCATAGTCACTGCCCCGCCATGATCGTTCCTAGTCTTTTGCGTTTTTCAGCCAAAAAACTAGAATTCCGCATGATTTCCATATTTTCGTGTGCTTTATCCCACGCCTTCCAAGGGGTCCCGGTAACCCCGAACCCCGATCGCCTAAAAAAATTTTGGGCCATTAAATACGACCTAAGGAACCATAGTAACCACCCCGCCATGACCGTTCCTCATTTTTTGCGTTTTTCGGCCAAACAACTAGAATTCCGCGCGATTCCCATATTTTCGTGTGTTATAGCCCACGCCTTCCGAGTGGTCCCGGGACCTCCGGACCCCTATCGCCTAATAATTTTCCGGACTATCAAATAATACCAAAGGAACCATAGTCACCGCCCTGCCAAGATCTTTCCACATTTTTTGCATGTTACTGAAAAGACCTAGAATTTCGCCCGATTCCCATATTTTCGTGTGCTATACCCACGCATTCCGAGTGGTCCCAAGAGCCGCGGACCCCGATCGCCTAAAATTTTTCCGGGCAATCAAATACGACCTAAGGAACCATAGTATCCGCCCCGATATGATCGTTCCTTATTTTTTGCATTTTTCGGCCAAAAAACTAGAATTTCGCGCGATTCCCATATTTTTGTGTGTTATAGCCCACACCTTCCGAGTGGTCCCGGGACCTCCAGACCCCTATCGCCTAAAATTTTTCTGAACTATCAAATACGACCTAAGGAACCATAGTATCCGCCCCGCCATGATCGTTCCTCATTTTTTGCATTTTTCGGCCAAACAACTAGAATTCCGCGCGATCCCATATTTTTGTGTGTTATAGCCCACGCCTTCCGAGTGGTCCCGGGTCTCCGGACCCCTATCACCTACAATTTTTCCGGACTATCAAATACGACCTAAGGAAGCATAGTCACCGCCCAGCTATGATCGTTCCTAGTTTTTTTCGTTTTTCGGCCAAAAAACTAGAATTCCGCGCGATTCCCATATTTTCGTGTCCTATAGCCCACGCCTTCCAAGTTAACCCGGGAACTCCGGACCCCTATCGCCTAAAATTTTTTCGAACTATCCAATACGACCTAAGGAACCATAGTCACCGCCCAGCCATGATCATTCCTCATTTGTTGCGTTTTTCGGCCAAAAAACTAGAATTTCGCCCGATTACAATATTTTTGTGTGCTATTGCCCACCCTTCCAAGTGGTTCCGGGGCCCTCGGACCCCGATCGCCTAAAATTTTTTCGGGCCGTCAAATACGACCTAAGGAACCATAGTAACCGCCCTGCCATCATCGTTTCTCATTTTTTGCATTTTTCGGCCAAAAAACTAGAATTACGCCCGATTCCCATATTTTCGTGTGCTATACCCACGCCTTCCAAGTGGTCCGGGGAGCCACGGACCCCGATCGCCTAAAATTTTTCGGGCCATCAAATACGACCTAAGGAACCATAGTCACCGCCCCGCCATAATCGTTCCTCTCTTATTGCATTTTTCGGCCAAAAAACTAGAATTCCGCTCGATTACCATATTTTTGTGTGCTATTGCCCAAGCCTTCCGAGTGGGCCGGGCCGCCGGACTCGGATCGCCTAAAATCTTTTCGGGCCATCAATTAGGACCTAAGGAACCATAGTCACCGCCTCGCCATGATCGTTCCTCATTTTTTGCATTTTTTGGCCAAAAAACTAGAATTCCGCCCGATTCCCATATTTTTGTGTGCTATCGCCCACGCCTTCCGAGTGGGTCGGGCCCCCCGGAGACGGATCGCCTAAAAATTTTCCGGACTATAAAATACGACCTAAGGAACCATAGTCACTGCCCCACCATGATCGTTCCTAGTCTTTTGCGTTTTTCAGCCAAAAAACTAGAATTCCGCACGATTTCCATATTTTCGTGTGCTTTATCCCACGCCTTCCAAGGGGTCCCGGGAACCCCGAACCACGATCGCCTAAAAATTTTCTGGGCCATCAAATACGACCTAAGGTACCATAGTAACCACCCCGCCATGACCTTTCCTCATTTTTTTGTGTTTTTCGGCCAAACAACTAGAATTCCGCAGGATTCCCATATTTTTGTGTGTTATAGCCCACGCCTTCCGAGTGGTCCCGGGACCTCCTGACCCCTATCGCCTAAAATTTTTCCGGACTATCAAATACGACCTAAGGAACCATAGTATCCGCCTCGCCATGATCGTTCCTCATTTTTTGTGTTTTTCGGCCAAACAACTAGAATTCCGCACGATTCCCATATTTTTGTGTGTTATAGCCCACGCCTTCCAAGTTAACCCGGGAACTCCGGATCCCTATCGCCTAAAAATTTTTCGGACTATCAAATACGACCTAAGGAATCATAGTCACCGCCCAGCCATGATCATTCCTCATTTGTTGTGTTTTTCGGCAAAAAAACTAGAATTCCGCCCGATTACAATTTTTTTGTGTGCTATTGCCCACCCTTCCAAGTGGTTCCGGGACCCCCGGACCCCGATCGCCTAAAATTTTTTCGGGCCGTCAAATACGACCTAAGGAACCATAGTAACCGCCCCGCCATCATCATTTCTCATTTTTTGCATTTTTCTGCCAAAAAACTAGAATTACGCCCGATTCCCATATTTTCGTGTGCTATACCCACGCCTTCCAAGTGGTCCGGGGAGCCGCGGACCCCGATCGCCTAAAATTTTTTGGGCAACCAAATACGACCTAAGGAACCATAGTCACCGCCCCACCATGATCGTTCCTCATTTATTGCATTTTTCGGCCAAAAAACTAGAATTCCGCTCGATTACCATATTTTTGTGTGCTATTGCCCAAGCCTTCCGAGTGGGCCGGGCCGCCTAAAAAATTTTTGGGCCATCAATTAGGACCTAAGGAACCATATTCACCGCCTCGCCATGATCGTTCCTCATTTTTTACATTTTTTGGCCAAAAAACTAGAATTCCGCCCGATTCCCATATTTTTGTGTGCTATCGCCCACGCCTTCCGAGTGGGTCAGGCCCCTGGAGAAGGATCGCCTAAAAATTTTCCGGACTATAAAATACGACCTAAGGAACCATAGTCACTGCCCCGCCATGATCGTTCCTAGTCTTTTGTGTTTTTCAGCCAAAAAACTAGAATTCCGAACGATTTCATATTTTTGTGTGCTTTATCCCACGCCTTCCAAGGGGTCCCGGGAACCCCGAACCCCGATCGCCTAAAAATTTTCCAGGTCATTAAATACTACCTAAGGAACCATAGTAACCACCCCGCCATGACCGCTCCTCATTTTTTGCGTTTTTGGCCAAACAACTAGAATTCCGCGCAATTCCCATATTTTTGTGTGTTATAGCCCACGCCTTCCGAGTGGTTCCGGGACCTCCTGACCCCTATCGCCTAAAATTTTTCCGGACTATCAAATACGACCTAAGGAACCATAGTATCCGCCCCGCCATGATCGTTCCTCATTTTTTGCCTTTTTCGGCCAAACAACTAGAATTTCGCGCAATTCCCATATTTTTGTGTGTTATAGCCCACGCCTTCCGAGTGGTCCCGGGACCTCCTGACCCCTATCGCCTAAAATTTTTCCGGACTATCAAATACGACCTAAGGAACCATAGTATCAGCCCCGCTATGATCGTTCCTCATTTTTTGCGTTTTTTGGCCAAACAACTAGAATTCCGCGCGATTCCCATATTTTTATGTGTTATAGCCCACGCCTTCCGAGTGGGTCAGGCCCCCCGGAGAAGGATCGCCTAAAAATTTTTCGGACTATAAAATACGACCTAAGGAACCATAGTCACTGCCCCGCCATGATCGTTCCTAGTCTTTTGCGTTTTTCAGCCAAAAAACTAGAATTCCGCGCAATTCCCATATTTTTGTGTGTTATAGCCCACGCCTTCCGAGTGGTCCCGGGACCTCCTGACCCCTATCGCCTAATATTTTTCCGGACTATCAAATACGACCTAAGGAACCATAGTATCCGCCCCGCCATGATCGTTCCTCATTTTTTGTGTTTTTCGGCCAAACAACTAGAATTCCGCGCAATTCCCATATTTTTGTGTGCTATTGCCCAAGCCTTCCGAGTGGGCCGGGCCGCCTAAAAAATTTTCGGGCCATCAATTAGGACCTAAGGAACCATAGTCACGCCTCGCCATGATCGTTCCTCATTTTTTGCATTTTTTGGCCAAAAAACTAGAATTCCGCCCGATTCCCAGATTTTTGTGTGTTATCGCCCACGCCTTCCGAGTGGGTCAGGCCCCCCGGAGAAGGATCGCCTAAAAATTTTTCGGACTATAAAATACGACCTAAGGAACCATAGTCACTGCCCCGCCATGATCGTTCCTAGTCTTTTGCGTTTTTCAGCCAAAAAACTAGAATTCCGCGCAATTCCCATATTTTTGTGTGTTATTGCCCACGCCTTCCGAGTGGTCCCGGGACCTCCTGACCCCTATCGCCTAATATTTTTCCGGACTATCAAATACGACCTAAGGAACCATAGTATCCGCCCCGCCATGATCGTTCCTCATTTTTTGTGTTTTTCGGCCAAACAACTAGAATTCCGCGCAATTCCCATATTTTTGTGTGTTATAGCCCACGCCTTCCGAGTGGTCCCGGGATCTCCTGACCCCTATCGCCTAAAATTTTTCCGGACTATCAAATACGACCTAAGGAACCATAGTATCAGCCCCGCCATGATCGTTCCTCATTTTTTGCGTTTTTTGGCCAAACAACTAGAATTCCGCGCGATTCCCATATTTTTATGTGTTATAGCCCACGCCTTCCGAGTGGTCCCGGGACCTCCGGACCCCTATCGCCTAATATTTTTCTGGACTATCAAATAATATCAAAGGAACCATAGTCACCGCCCTGCCAAGATCTTTCCACATTTTTTGCATGTTACTGAAAAAGACCTAGAATTTCGCCCGATTCCCATATTTTCGTGTGCTATACCCACGCATTCCGAGTGGTCCCAAGAGCCGCGGACCCCGATCGCCTAAAATTTTTCCGGGCAATCAAATACGACCTAAGGAACCATAGTATCCGCCCCGCCATGATCGTTCCTTATTTTTTGCATTTTTCGGCCAAAAAACTAGAATTCCGCGCGATTCCCATATTTTTGTGTGTTGTAGCCCACACCTTCCGAGTGGTCCCGGGACCTCCGGACCTCTATCGCCTAAAATTTTTCCGGACTATCAAATACGACCTAAGGAACCATAGTATCCGCCCCGCCATGATCGTTCCTCATTTTTTGCGTTTTTCGGCCAAAAAACTAGAATTCCGCGCGATTCCCATATTTTCGTGTCCTATAGCCCACGCCTTCAAAGTTAACCCGGGAACTCCGGACCCCTATCGCCTAAAATTTTTCCGGACTATCAAATACGACCTAAGGAACCATAGTCACCGCCCAGCCATGATCATTCCTCATTTGTTGCGTTTTTCGGCCAAAAAACTAGAATTCCGCCCGATTACAATATTTTTGTGTGCTATTGCCCACCCTTCCAAGTGGTTCCGGGACCCCCGGACCCCGATCGCCTAAAATTTTTCCGGGCCGTCAAATACGACCTAAGGAACCATAGTAACCGCCCCGCCATCATCAATTCTCATTTTTTGCATTTTTCGGCCAAAAAACTAGAATTACGCCCGATTCCCATATTTTCGTGTGCTATACCCACGCCTTCCAAGTGGTCCGGGGAGCCGCGGACCCCGATCGCCTAAAATTTTCTGGGCCATCAAATACGACCTAAGGAACCATAGTCACCGCCCCACCATGATCGTTCCTCATTTATTGCATTTTTCGGCCAAAAAATTAGAATTTCGCTTGATTACCATATTTTTGTGTGCTATTGCCCAAGCCTTCCGAGTGGGCCGGGCCGCCTAAAAAATTTTCGGGCCATCAATTAGGACCTAAGGAACCATAGTCACCGCCTCGCCATGATCGTTCCTCATTTTTTGCATTTTTTGGCCAAAAAACTAGAATTCCGCCCGATTCCCATATTTTTGTGTGCTATCGCCCACGCCTTCCGAGTGGGTCAGGCCCCCCGGAGAAGGATTGCCTAAAAATTTTTCGGACTATAAAATACGACCTAAGGAACCATAGTCACTGCCCCGCCATGATCGTTCCTAGTCTTTTGCGTTTTTCAGCCAAAAAACTAGAATTCCGAACGATTTCCATATTTTTGTGTGTTTTATCCCACGCCTTCCAAGGGGTCCCGGGAACCCCAAACCCCGATCGCCTAAAAAATTTCCGGGCCATTAAATACGACCTAAGGAACCATAGTAACCACCCCGCCATGACCGTTCCTCATTTTTTGCGTTTTACGGCCAAACAACTAGAATTCCGCGCAATTCTCATATTTTTGTGAGTTATAGCCCACGCCTTCCGAGTGGTCCCGGGACCACCTGACCCCTATCGCCTAATATTTTTCCGGACTATCAAATACGACCTAAGGAACCATAGTTTCTGCCCCGCCATGATCGTTCCTCATTTTTTGCGTTTTTCGGCCAAACAACTAGAATTCCGCGCGATTCCCATATTTTTGTGTGTTATAGCCCACGCCTTCCGAGTGGTTCCGGGACCTCCTGACCCCTATCGCCTAAAATTTTTCCGGACTATCAAATACGACCTAAGGAACCATAGTATCCGCCCCACCATGATCGTTCCTCATTTTTTGCCTTTTTCGGCCAAACAACTAGAATTCCGCGCGATTCCCATATTTTTATGTGTTATAGCCCATGCCTTCCGAGTGGTCCCGGGACCTCCGGACCCCTATCGCCTAATATTTTTCCGGACTATCAAATAATACCAAAGGAACCATAGTCACCGCCCTTCCAAGATCTTTCCACATTTTTTGCATGTTACTGAAAAAGACCTAGAATTTTGCCCGATTCTCATATTTTCGTGTGCTATACCCACGCATTCCGAGTGGTCCCAAGAGCCGCGGACCCCGATCGCCTAAAATTTTTCCGGGCAATCAAATACGACCTAAGGAACCATAGTATCCGCCCCGCCATGATCGTTCCTTATTTTTTGCATTTTTCGGCAAAAAAACTAGAATTCCGCGCGATTCCCATATTTTTGTGTGTTGTAGCCCACACCTTCCGAGTGGTCCCGGGACCTCCAGACCCCTATCGCCTAAAATTTTTCCGGAAGATCAAATACGACCTAAGGAACCATAGTATCCGCCCCGTCATGATCATTCCTCATTTTTTGCATTTTTCGGCCAAACAACTAGAATTCCGCGCGATCCCATATTTTTGTGTGTTATAGCCCACGCCTTCCGAGTGGTCCCGGGTCTTCGGACCCCTATCACCTACAATTTTTCCGGACTATCAAATACGACCTAAGGAAGCATAGTCACCGCCCAGCCATGATCGTTCCTAGTTTTTTCCATTTTTCGGCCAAAAAACTAGAATTCCGCGCGATTCCCATATTTTCGTGTCCTATAGCCCACGCCTTCCAAGTTAACCCGGGAACACCGGACCCCTATCGCCTAAGATTTTTCCGGACTATCAAATACGACCTAAGGAACCATAGTATCCGCCCCACCATGATCGTTCCTCATTTTTTGCGTTTTTCGGCCAAACAACTAGAATTCCGCGCGATTCCCATATTTTTATGTGTTATAGCCCACGCCTTCCGAGTGGTCGCGGGACCTCCGGACCCCTATCGCCTAATATTTTTCCGGACTATCAAATAAGACCAAAGGAACCATAGTCACCGCCCTGCAAAGATCTTTCCACATTTTTTGCATGTTACTGAAAAAGACCTAGAATTTCGCCCGATTCCCATATTTTCGTGTGCTATACCCACGCATTCCGAGTGGTCCCAAGAGCCGCGGACCCCGATCGCCTAAAATTTTTCCGTGTAATTAAATATGACCTAAGGAACCATAGCATCCGCCCCGCCATGATCGTTCCTTATTTATTGCGTTTTTCGGCCAAACAACTAGAATTACGCGCGATTCCCATATTTTTGTGTGTTATAGCCCACACCTTCCGAGTAGTCCCGGGACCTCCGGACCCCTATCGCCTAAAATGTTTTCGGACAATCAAATATGACCTAAGGAACCATAGTATCCGCTCCACCATGATCGTTCCTCATTTTTTGCGTTTTTCGGCCAAACAACTAGAATTCCGCGCGATCCCATATTTTTGTGTGTTATAGCCCACGCCTTCCGAGTGGTCCCGGGTCTCCGGACCCCTATCGCCTAAAATTTTTCCGGACTATCAAATAAGACCTAAGGAACCATAGTCACCGCCCAGCCATGATCGTTCCTAGTTTTTTCCGTTTTTCGGCCAAAAAACTAGAATTCCGCGCGATTCCCATATTTTCGTGTCCTATAGCCCACGCCTTCCAAGTGAACCCGGGAACTCCGGACCCCTATCGCCTAAAATTTTTCCGGACTATCAAATACGACCTAAGGAACCATAGTCACCGCCCAGCCATGATCATTCCTCATTTGTTGCGTTTTTCGGCCAAAAAACTAGAATTCCGCCCGATTACAATATTTTTGTGTGCTATTGCCCACCCTTCCAAATGGTTCCGGGACCCCAGGACCCCGATCGCCTAAAATTTTTTCGGGCCATCAAATACGACCTAAGGAACCATAGTAACCGCCCCGCCATCATCGTTTCTCATTTTTTGCATTTTGCGGCCAAAAAACTAGAATTATGCCCGCTTCCCATATTTTCGTGTGCTATACCCACGCCTTCCAAGTGGTCTGGGGAGCCGCGGACCCCGATCGCCTAAAACTTTTCCGGACTATCAAATACGACCTAAGGTACCATAATCACCGCCCCACCATGATCGTTCCAAATGCTTTGCATTTTTCGGCCAAAAAACTAGAACTCCGCGCGATTTGCATATTTTAGTGTGCTATAGCTTACGCCTTCCGAGTGGTCCCGGGAGCCGTGGACCCCGATCGCCTAAAATTTTTCGGGCCATCAAATGAGACCTAAGGAACCATAGTCACCGCCCCGCCATGATCGTTCCTCATTTATTGCGTTTTTCGGCCAAAAAACTAGAATTTCGCTCGATTTCCATATTTTGTGTGCTATTGCCCACGCCTTCCGAGTGGGCCAGGCCACCGGACTTGGATCGCCTAAAAATATTTCGGGCCATCAATTAGGACCTAAGGAACCATAGTCACCATCTCGCCATGATCGTTCCTCATTTTTTGCATTTTTTGGCCAAAAAACTATAATTCTGCCTCATTCCCATATTTTTGTGTGCTATCGCCCATGCCTTCCGAGTGGGTCGGGCACCCCGGAGCCGGATAGCCTAAAAATTTTCCGGACTATAGAATACGACCTAAGGAACCATAGTCACCACCCCGCTATGATCGTTCCTAGTCTTTTGCATTTTTCAGCCAAAAAACTAGAATTTCGCGCGATTCCCATATTTTTGTGTGTTATAGCCCACGCATTCCGAGTGGTCCCGGGACCTCCTGACCCCTATCGCCTAAAATTTTTCTGGACTAACAAATACGACCTAAGGAACCATAGTATCCGCCCCGCCATGATCGTTCCTCATTTTTTGCGTTTTTCGGCCAAACAACCAGAATTCCGCGCGATTCACATATTTTTGTGTGTTATAGCCCACGCCTTCCGAGTGGTCCCGGGACCTCCGGACCCCTATTGCCTAATATTTTTCCGGACTATCAAATAAGACCAAAGGAACCTTAGTCACCGCCCTGCAAAGATCTTTTCACATTTTTTGTATGTTACTGAAAAAGACCTAAAATTTCGCCCGATTCCCATATTTTCGTGTGCTATACCCACGCATTCCGAGTGGTCCCAAGAGCCGCGGACCCCGATCGCCTAAAATTTTTCCGTGCAATTAAATATGACTTAAGGAACCATAGTATCCGCCCCGCCATGATCGTTCCTTATTTATTGCATTTTTCGGCCAAACAACTAGAATTACGCGCGATTCCCATATTTTTGTGTGTTATAGCCCACACCTTCCGAGTGGTCCCGGGACCTCCGGACCCCTATCGCCTAAAATGTTTCTGGACTATCAAATACGACCTAAGGAACCATAGCATCTGCCCCGCCATGATCGTTCCTTATTTATTGCGTTTTTCGGCCAAACAACTAGAATTACGCGCGATTCCCATATTTTTGTGTGTTATAGCCCACACCTTCCGCCCCACCATGATCGTTCCTCATGTTTTGCGTTTTTCGGCCAAACAACTAGAATTCCGCGCGATCCCATATTTTTGTGTTATAGCCCACGCCTTCCGAGTGGTCCCGGGTCTCCGGACCCCTATCGCCTAAAATATTTCCGGATATCAAATAAGACCTAAGGAACCATAGTCACCGCCCAGCCATGATCGTTCCTAGTTTTTTCCGTTTTTAGGCAAAAAAACTAGAATTCCGCGCGATTCCCTTATTTTCGTGTCCTATAGCCCACGCCTTCCAAGTGAAGCCGGGAACTCCGGACCCCTATCGCCTAAAATTTTTTCGGACTATCAAATACGACCTAAGGAACCATAGTCACCGCCCAGCCATGATCATTCCTCATTTTTTGCGTTTTTCGGCCAAAAAACTAGAATTCCGCCCGATTACAATATTTTTGTGTGCTATTGCCCACCCTTCCAAATGGTTCCGGGACCCCAGGACCCCGATCGCCTAAAATTTTTCCGGGCCGTCAAATACGACCTAAGGAACCATAGTAACCGCCCCGCCATCATCGTTTCTCATTTTTTGCATTTTGCGGCCAAAAAACTAGAATTATGCCCGCTTCCCATATTTTCGTGTGCTATACCCACGCCTTCCAAGTGGTCTTGGGAGCCGCGGACCCCGATCGCCTAAAACTTTTCCGGACTATCAAATACGACCTAAGGTACCATAATCACCGCCCCTCCATGATCGTTCCATATGCTTTGCATTTTTCGGCCAAAAAACTAGAACTCCGCGCGATTTGCATATTTTAGTGTGCTATAGCTTACGTCTTCCGAGTGGTCCCGGGAGCCGTGGACCCCGATCGCCTAAAATTTTTCGGGCCATCAAATGAGACCTAAGGAACCATAGTCACCGCCCCGCCATGATCGTTCCTCATTTATTGCGTTTTTCGGCCAAAAAACTAGAATTTCGCTCGATTTCCATATTTTGTGTGCTATTGCCCACGCCTTCCGAGTGGGCCAGGCCGCCGGACTCGGATCGCCTAAAAATATTTCGGGCCATCAATTAGGACTTAAGGAACCATAGTCACCATCTCGCCATGATCGTTCCTCATTTTTTGCATCTTTTGGCCAAAAAACTATAATTCTGCCTCATTCCCATATTTTTGTGTGCTATCGCCCATGCCTTCCGAGTGGGTCGGGCACCCCGGAGCCGGATAGCCTAAAAATTTTCCGGACTATAGAATACGACCTAAGGAACCATAGTCACCACCCCGCTATGATCGTTCCTAGTCTTTTGCATTTTTCAGCCAAAAAACTAGAATTTCGCGCGATTCCCATATTTTTGTGTGTTATAGCCCACGCATTCCAAGTGGTCCCGGGACCTCCTGACCCCTATCGCCTAAAATTTTTCTGGACTATCAAATACGACCTAAGGAACAATAGTATCTGCCCCACCATGATCGTTCCTCATTTTTTGCGTTTTTCGGCCAAACAACCAGAATTCCGCGTGATTCACATATTTTTGTGTGTTATAGCCCACGCCTTCCGAGTGGTCCCGGGACCTCCGGACCCCTATTGCCTAATATTTTTCCGGACTATCAAATAAGACCAAAGGAACCATAGTCACCGCCCTGCAACGATCTTTTCACATTTTTTGTATGTTACTGAAAAAGACCTAGAATTTCGCCCGATTCCCATATTTTCGTGTGCTATACCCACGCATTCCGAGTGGTCCCAAGAGCCGCGAACCCCGATCGCCTAAAATTTTTTCGTGCAATTAAATATGACCTAAGGAACCATAGTATCCGCCCCGCCATGATCGTTCCTCATTTATTGGGTTTTTCGGCCAAACAACTAGAATTCCGCGCGATTCCCATATTTTTGTATGTTATAGCCCACGCCTTCCGAGTGGTCCCGGGACCTCCGGACCCCTATCGCCTAATATTTTTCCAGACTATCAAATAAGACCAAAGTAACCATAGTCACCCCCTGCCAAGATCTTTCCACAATTTTTGCATGTTACTGAAAAAGACCTAGAATTACGCCCGATTCCCATATTTTTGTGTGCTATACCCACGCATTCCGAGTGGTCCGGGGAGCCGCGGACCCTGATCGCCTAAAATTTTTCCGGGCAATCAAATACGACCTAAGGAACCATAGTATCTGCCCCACCATGATCGTTCCAAATGCTTTGCATTTTTCGGCCAAACAACTAGAACTCCGCGCGATTTGCATATTTTAGTGTGCTATAGCTTACGCCTTCCGAGTGGTCCCGGGACCTCCGGACCCCTATCGCCTAATATTTTTCCGGACTATCAAATAAGACCTAAGGAACCATAGTCACCGCCATACCAAGATCGTTCCTCATTTTTTGCGTTTTTCGGCCAAACAACTAGAATTCCGCGCGATCCCATATTTTTGTGTCTTATAGCCCACGCCTTCCGATTGGTCCCGGGTCTCCGGACCCCTATCGCCTAAAATTTTTACGGACTATCAAATAAGACCTAAGGAACCATAGTCACCGCCCAGCCATGATCGTTCCTAGTTTTTTCCGTATTTCGGCCAAAAAACTAGAATTTCGCGCGATTCCCATATTTTCGTGTCCTATAGCCCACGCCTTCCAATTGAACCCGGGAACTCCGGACCCCTATCGCCTAAAATTTTTCCGGACTATCAAATATGACCTAAGGAACCATAGTCACCGCCCAGCCATGATCCTTCCTCATTTGTTGCGTTTTTCGGCCAAAAAGCAGAATTCCGCCCACCCTAACAAGTGGTTCCGGGACCCCCGGACCCCGATCGCCTAAAATTTTTCTGGGCCGTCAAATACGACC
Source organism: Nicotiana tomentosiformis (assembly GCF_000390325.3). Lineage (NCBI taxonomy): Eukaryota > Viridiplantae > Streptophyta > Magnoliopsida > Solanales > Solanaceae > Nicotiana > Nicotiana tomentosiformis. Next base: position 158,723 of record NW_027174665.1, read on the forward strand.
TAAGGAACAATAGTAACCGCCCCGCCATCATCACTTCTCATTTTTTGCATTTTGCGGCCAAAAAACTAGAATTTTGCCCGATTCCCATATTTTCGTGTGCTATACCCACGCCTTCCAAGTGGTCCGGGGAGCCGCGGACCCCGATCGCCTAAAATTTTTCCGGACTATCAAATATGACCTAAGGTACCATAGTCACCGCCCCACCATGATCGTTCCAAATGCTTTGCATTTTTCGGCCAAAAAACTAGAACTCCGCGCGATTTGCATATTTTAGTGTGCTATATAGCTTACGTCTTCCGAGTGGTCCCGGAAGCCGTGGACCCTGATCGCCTAAAATTTTCCGGGCCATCAAATACGACCTAAGGAACCATAGTCACCGCCCCGCCATGATCGTTCCTCATTTATTGCGTTTTTCGGCCAAAAAACTAGAATTTCGCTCGATTAGCATATTTTTGTGTGTTATCGCCCACGTCTTCCGAGTGGGTCGGGCCCCCCGGAGCCGGATCGCCTAAAAATTTTTCGGACTATCAAATACGACCTAAGGAACCATAGTCACTGCCCCGCCATGATCATTCCTAGTCTTTTGCGTTTTTCAGCCAAAAAACTAGAATTCCGCACGATTTCCATATTTTCGTGTGCTTTAGCCCACGCCTTCCAAGGGGTCCCGGGAACTCCGAACCCCGATCGCCTAAAAATTTTCCGGGCCATCAAATACGACCTAAGGAACCATAGTAACCACCCCGCCATGACCGTTCCTCATTGTTTGCGTTTTTTGGCCAAACAACTAGAATTCCGCGCGATTCCCATATTTTTGTGTGTTATATAGCCCACGCCTTCCGAGTGGTCCCGGGACCTCCGGACCCCTATCGCCTAATATTTTTCCGTACTATCAAATACGACCTAAGGAACCATAGTATCCGCCCCGCCATGATCGTTCCTCATTTTTTGCATTTTTCGGCCAAACAACTAGAATTCCGCGCGATTTCCATATTTTGGTGTGTTATAGCCCACGCCTTCCGAGTGGTCCCGGGACCTCCGGACCCCAATCGCCTAATATATTTCCGGAATATCAAATAAGACCTAAGGAACCATAGTCACCGCCCTACCAAGATCGTTCCTCATTTTTTGCGTTTTTCGGCCAAAAAACTAGAATTCCGCGCGATTTCCATATTTTCGTGTGCTTTAGCCCACGCCTTCCGAGGGGTCCCGGGAACTCCGAACCCCGATCGCCTAAAAATTTTCCAGGCCATCAAATACGACCTAAGGAACCATAGTAACCACCCCGCCATGACCGTTCCTCATTGTTTGCGTTTTTCGGCCAAACAACTAGAATTCCGCGTGATTCCCATATTTTTGTGTGTTATATAGCCCACGCCTTCCGTGTGGTCCCGGGACCTTCGGACCCCTATCGCCTCATATTTTTCCGTACTATCAAATACGACCTAAGGAACCATAGTATCCGCCCCGCCATGATCGTTCCTCATTTTTTGCGTTTTTCGGCCAAACAACTAGAATTCCGCGCGATTCCCATATTTTGGTGTGTTATAGCCCACGCCTTCCGAGTGGTCCCGGGACCTCCGGACCCCAATCGCCTAATATATTTCCAGAATATCAAATAAGACCTAAGGAACCATAGTCACAGCCCTACCAAGATCGTTCCTCATTTTTTGCGTTTTTCGGCCAAAAAACTAGAATTCCGCGCGATTTCCATATTTTCGTGTGCTTTAGCCCACGCCTTCCGAGGGGTCCCGGGAATTCCGAACCCCGATCGCCTAAAAATTTTCCAGGCCATCAAATACGACCTAAGGAACCATAGTAACCACCCCGCCATGACCGTTCCTCATTGTTTGCGTTTTTCGGCCAAACAACTAGAATTCCGCGCGATTCCCATATTTTTGTGTGTTATATAGCCCACGCCTTCCGAGTGGTCCCGGGACCTCCGGACCCCTATCGCCTAATATTTTTCCGTACTATCAAATACGACCTAAGGAACTATAGTATCCGCCCTGCCATGATCGTTCCTCATTTTTTGCGTTTTTCGGCCAAACAACTAGAATTCCGCGCGATTCCCATATTTTGGTGTGTTATAGCCCACGCCTTCCGAGTGGTCCCGGGACCTCCGGACCCCAATTGCCTAATATATTTCCGGAATATCAAATAAGACCTAAGGAACCATAGTCACCGCCCTACCAAGATCGTTCCTCATTTTTTGCGTTTTTCGGCCAAACAATTAGAATTCCGCGCGATCCCATATTTTTGTGTGTTATAGCCCACGCCTTCCGAGTGGTCCCGGGTCTCCGGACCCCTATCACCTAAAATTTTTCCGGACTATCAAATAAGACCTAAGGAACCATAGTCACCGCCCAGCCATGATCGTTCCTAGTTGTTTCCGTTTTTCGGCCAGAAAACTAGAATTCCGCGCGATTCCCATATTTTCGTGTCCTATAGCCCACGCCTTCCAAGTGAACCCGGGAACTCCAGACCCCTATCGCCTAAAATTTTTCCGGACTATCAAATACGACCTAAGGAACCATAGTATCCGCCCCGCCATGATCGTTCCTCATATTTTGTGTTTTTCGGCCAAACAACTAGAATTCCGCGCGATTCCCATATTTTTGTGTGTTATAGCCCACACCTTCCGAGTGGTCCCGGGACCTCCGGACCCCTATCGCCTAATATTTTTCCGGACTATCAAATAATACCTAAGGAACCATAGTCACCGCCCTGCCAAGATTGTTCCTCATTTTTTGCATTTTTCGGCCAAACAACTAGAATTCCACGCGATCCCATATTTTTGTGTCTTATAGCCCACGCCTTCCGAGTGGTCCCGGATCTCCGGACCCCTATCGCCTAAAATTTTTCCGGACTATCAAATACGACCTAAGGAACCATAGTCACTGCCCAGTCATGATCATTCCTCATTTGTTGCGTTTTTCGGCCAAAAAACGAGAATTCCGCCCGATTACAATATTTTTGTGTGCTATTGCCCCCCCTTCCAAGTGGTTCCGGGACCCCCGAACCCCGATCGCCTAAAATTTTTTCGGGCCGTCAAATACGACCTAAGGAACCATAGTAACCACCCCGCCATCATCGTTTCTCATTTTTTGCATTTTTCGGCCAAAAACTAGAATTACGCCCGATTCCCATATTTTCGTGTGCTATACCCACGCCTTCCAAGTGGTCCGGGGAGCCGCGGACCCCGATCGCCTAAAATTTTTCCGGACTATCAAATACGACCTAAGGTACCATAGTCACCACCCCACCATGATCGTTCCAAATGCTTTGCATTTTTCGGCCAAAAAACTAGAACTCCGCGCGATTTGCATATTTTAGTGTGCTATATAGCTTACGCCTTCCGAGTGGTCCCGGGAGCCGTGGACCCTGATCGCCTAAAAATTTCCGGGCCATCAAATACAACCTAAGGAACCATAGTCACCGCCTCGCCATGATCGTTCCTCATTTATTGCGTTTTCCGGCCAAAAAACTAGAATTTCGCTCGATTACCATATTTTTGTGTGCTATCGCCCACGCCTTCCGAGTGGGTCGGGCCCCCCGGAGCCGGATAGCCTAAAAATTTTCCGGACTATCAAATATGACCTAAGGGACCATAGTCACTGCCCCGCCATGATCGTTCCTAGTCTTTTGCGTTTTTCAACCAAAAAACTAGAATTCCGCGCGATTTCCATATTTTTGTGTGCTTTAGCCCATGCCTTCCAAGGGGTCCCGGGAACCCCGAACCCCGATCGCCTAAAAATTTTCCGGTCCTTCAAATATGACCTAAGGAACCATAGTAACCACCCCGCCATGACCGTTCCTCATTTTTTGCGTTTTTCGGCCAAACAACTATAATTCCGCGCGATTCCCATATTTTTGTGTGTTATAGCCCACGCCTTCCGAGTGGTCCCGGGACCTCCGGACCCCTATCGCCTAAAGTTTTTCCGTACTATCAAATATGATCTAAGGAACCATAGTATCCGCCCCGCCATGATCGTTCCTCATTTTTTGGGTTTTTTGGCCAAATAACTAGAATTCTGCGCGATTTGCATATTTTTGTGTTTTATAGCCCACGCCTTCCGAGTGGTCCCGGGACCTCCGGACCCCTATCGCCTAATATATTTCCGTACTATCAAATAAGACCTAAGGAACCATAGTCACCGCCCTACCAAGATCGTTCCTCATTTATTGCGTTTTTCGGCCAAAAAACTAGAATTTCGCCCGATTCCTATATTTTTGTGTGTTATCGCCCACGCCTTCCGAGTGGGTCGGGCCCCCCGGAGCCGGATCGCCTAAAAATTTTCCAGACTATCAAATACGACCTAAGGAACCATAGTCACCGCCCCGCCATGATCGTTCTTAGTCTTTTGCGCTTTTCAGCCAAAAAACTAGAATTTCGCACGATTTCCATATTTTCGTGTGCTTTAGCCCATGCCTTCCAAGGGGTCCCGGGAACCCCGAACCCCGATCGCCTAAAAATTTTTCGGGCCATCAAATACGACATAAGGAACCATAGTAACCACCCCGCCATGTTCGTTCCTCATTTTTTGCGTTTTTCGGCCAAACAACTAGAATTCCGCGCAATTCCCATATTTTTGTGTGTTATAGCCCACGCCTTCCGAGTGGTCCCGGGATCTCCGGACCCCTATCGCCTAATATTTTTCCGGACTATCAAATAAGACCAAAGGAACCATAGTCACAACCCTGCCAAGATCTTTCCACATTTTTTTGCATGTTACTGAAAAAGACCTAGAATTTCACCCGATTCCCATATTTTCGTGTGCTATACCCACGCATTCCTAGTGGTCCCAAGAGCCGCGGACCCCGATCGCCTAAAATTTTTTCGGGCAATCAAATACGACCTAAGGAACCATAGTATCCGCCCCACAATGATCGTTCCTTATTTTTTGCATTTTTCGGCAAAACAACTAGAATTCCGCGCGATTCCCATATTTTTGTGTATTATAGCCCACACCTTCCGAGTGGTCCCGGGACCTCCGGACCCCTATTGCCTAAAATTTTTCCGGAGTATCAAATACGACCTAAGGAACCATAGTCACCTCCCCGCCATGATCGTTCCTAGTCTTTTGCGTTTTTCAGCCAAAAAACTAGAATTTCGCGCGATTTCCATATTTTCGTGTGCTTTAGCCCATGCCTTCCAAGGGGTCCCGGGAACCCCGAACCCCGATCGCCTAAAAATTTTTCGGGCCATCAAATATGACACAAGGAACCATAGTAACCACCCCGCCATGATCGTTCCTCAATTTTTGCATTTTTCGGCCAAACAACTAGAATTACGCGCGATTCCCATATTTTTGTGTGTTATAGCCCACGCCTTCCGAGTGGTCCCGGGACCTCCTGACCCCTATCGCCTAAAATTTTTCCGGACTATCAAATTCGACCTAAGGAACTATAGTATCCGCCCCTCCATGATCGTTCCTCATTTTTTGCATTTTTCGGCCAAACAACTAGAATTCCGCGCGATTCCCATATTTTTGTGTGTTATAGCCCACGCCTTCCGAGTGGTCCCGGGACCTCCGGACCCCTATCGCCTAATATTTTTCTGGACTATCAAATACGACCTAAGGAATCATAGTCACCGCCCAGCCATGATCATTCCTCATTTGTTGCATTTTTCGGCCAAAAAACTAGAATTCCGCGCGATTCCCATATTTTTGTGTGTTATAGCCCACGCCTTCCGAGTGGTCCCGGGACCTCCTGACCCCTATCGCCTAAAATTTTTCCGGACTATCAAATACGACCTAAGGAACTATAGTATCCGCCCCGCCATGATCGTTCCTCATTTTTTGCGTTTTTCGGCCAAACAACTAGAATTTCGCGCGATTCCCATATTTTTGTGTGTTATAGCCCACGCCTTCCGAGTGGTCCCGGGACCTCCTGACCCCTATCGCCTAAAATTTTTCCGGACTATCAAATACGACCTAAGGAACCATAGTATCCGCCCCACCATGATCATCCCAAATGCTTTGCATTTTTCGGCCAAAAAACTAGAACTCCGCGCGATTTGCATATTTTAGTGTGCTATAGCTTACGCCTTCCGAGAGGTCCCGGGAGCCGTGGACCCCGATCGCCTAAAATTTTCCGGGCCATCAAATACGACCTAAGGAACCATAGTCACCGCCCAGCCATGATCGTTCCTCATTTTTTGCGTTTTTTGGCCAAAAAACTAGAATTCCGCTCGATTACCATATTTTTGTGTGCTATTGCCCACGCCTTCCGAGTAAGCCGCGCCGCCCGGAGCCGGATCGCCTAAAAATTTTCTAGACTATCAAATACGACCTAAGGAACCATAGTCACTGCCCCGCCATGATCGTTCCTAGTCTTTTGCGTTTTTCAGCCAAAAAACTAGAATTTCGCGCGATTCCCATATTTTTGTGTGCTATCGCCCACGCCTTCCGAGTGGGTCGGGCACCCCGGAGCCGGATCGCCTAAAAATTTTCCGGACTATCAAATACGACCTAAGGAACCATAGTCACCGCCCCGCCATGATCGTTCCTAGTCTTTTGCATTTTTCAGCCAAAAAACTAAAATTCCGCGCGATTTCCATATTTTCGTGTGCTTTAGCCCACGCCTTCCAAGGGATCCCGGGAACCCCGAACCCCGATCGCCTAAAAATTTTCCGGGCCATGAAATACGACATAAGGAACCATAGTAACCACCCCGCTATGATTGTTCCTCAATTTTTGCGTTTTTCGGCCAAACAACTAGAATTCCGCACGATTCCCATATTTTTGTGTGTTATAGCCCACGCCTTCCGAGTGGTCCTGGGTCCTCCTGACCCCTATCGCCTAAAATTTTTCCGAACTATCAAATACGACCTAAGGAACAATAGTATCCGCCCCGCCATGATCGTTCCTCATTTTTTGCATTTTTCGGCAAAACTATTAGAATTCCGCGCGATTCCCATATTTTTGTGTGTTATAGCCCACGCCTTCCGAGTGGTCCCGGGACCTCCGGACCCCTATCGCCTAATATTTTTACGGACTATCAAATAAGACCAAAGGAACCATAGTCACTACCCTGCCAAGATCTTTCCACATTTTTTTGCATGTTACTGAAAAAGACCTAGAATTTCGCCCGATTCCCATATTTTCGTGTGCTATACCCACGCATTCCGAGTGGTCCCAAGAGCCGCGGACCCCGATCGCCTAAAATTTTTCCGGGCAATCAAATACGACCCAAGGAACCATAGTATCCGCCCCACCATGATCGTTCTTTATTTTTTGCATTTTTCGGCAAAACAACTAGAATTCCGCGCGATTCCCTTATTTTTGTGTGTTATAGCCCACACCTTCAGAGTGGTCCCGGGACCTCCGGACCCCTATCGCCTAAAATTTTTCCGGACTATCAAATACGACCTAAGGAACCATAGTATCCGCCCCGCCATGATCGTTCCTCATTTTTTGAGTTTTTCGGCCAAACAACTAGAATTCCGCGCGATTCCCATATTTTTGTGTGTTATAGCCCACGCCTTCCGAGTGGTCCCGGGACCTCCTGACCCCTATCGCCTAAAATTTTTCTAGACTATCAAATACGACCTAAGGAACTATAGTATCCGCCCCGCCATGATCGTTCCTCATTTTTTGCGTTTTTCGGCCAAACAACTAGAATTCCGCGCGATTCCCATATTTTTGTGTGTTATAGCCCATGCCTTCCGAGTGATCCCGGGACCTCCGGACCCCTATCGCCTAAAATTTTTCCGGACTATCAAATACGACCTAAGGAATCATAGTCACCGCCCAGCCATGATCATTTCTCATTTGTTGCGTTTTTCGGCCAAAAAACTAGAATTCCGCCCGATTACAATATTTTTGTGTGCTATTGCCCACCCTTCCAAGTGGTTCCGGAACCACCGGACCCCGATCGCCTAAAATTTTTTCGGGCCGTCAAATACGACCTAAGGAACCATAGTAACCGCCCCGCCATCATCGTTTCTCATTTTTTGCATTTTTCGGCCAAAAAACTAGAATTACGCCCGATTCCCATATTTTTGTGTGTTATAGCCCACGCCTTCCGAGTGGTCCCGGGACCTCCTGACCCCTATCGCCTAAAATATTTCCGGACTATCAAATACGACCTAAGGAACCATAATATCCGCCCCATCAAAAGACCTAGAATTTCGCCCGATTCCCATATTTTCGTGTGCTATACCCACGCCTTCCTAGTGGTCCCAAGAGGCGCGGACCCCGATCGCCTAAAAATTTTTCGGGCAATCAAATACGACCTAAGGAACCATAGTATCCGCCCCGCCATGATCGTTCCTTATTTTTTGCATTTTTTGGCCAAACAACTAGAATTACACGCGATTCCTATATTTTTGTGTTATAGCCCACACCTTCCGAGTAGTCCCGGGACCTCCGGACCCCTATCGCCTAAAATTTTTCCGGACTATCAAATACGACCTAAGGAACCATAGTATCCACCCCGCCATGATCGTTCCTCATTTTTCGCGTTTTTCGGCCAGACAACTAGAATTCGGCGCTATCCCATATTTTTGTGTGTTATAGCCCACGCCTTCCGAGTGCTCCCGGGTCTCCGGACCCCTATCGCCTAAAATTTTTCCGGACTATCAAATACGACCGAAGGAACTATAGTATCCGCCCCGCCATGATCGTTCCTCATTTTTTGCGTTTTTCGGCCAAACAACTAGAATTCCGCGCGATTCCCATATTTTTGTGTGTTAGAGCCCACGCCTTCCGAGTGGTCCCGGGACCTCCAGACCCCTATCGCCTAAAATTTTTCCGGACTATCAAATACGACCTAAGGAATCATAGTCACCGCCCAGCCATGATCATTCCTCATTTGTTGCGTTTTTCGGCCAAAAAACTAGAATTCAGCCCGATTATAATATTTTTGTGTGCTATTGCCCACCCTTCCAAGTGGTTCCGGAACCACCGGACCCCGATCGCCTAAAATATTTCCGGGCCGTCAAATACGACCTAAGGAACCATAGTAACCGCCCCGCCATCATCGTTTCTCATTTTTTGCATTTTTCGGCCAAAAAACTAGAATTACGCCCGATTCCCATATTTTTGTGTGTTATAGCCCACGCCTTCCGAGTGGTCCCGGGACCTCCTGACCCCTATCACATAAAATTTATCCGGACTATCAAATACGACCTAAGGAACCATAATATCCGCCCCACCATGATCATTCCAAATGCTTTGCATTTTTCGGCCAAAAAACTAGAACTCCACGCGATTTGCATATTTTACTGTGCTATAGCTTACGCCTTCCGAGTGGTCCCAGGAGCCGTGGACCCCGATCGCCTAAAATTTTCCGGGCATCCAAATACGACCTAAGGAACCATAGTCACCGCCCAGCCATGATCGTTCCTCATATATTGCGTTTTTGTCCAAAAAACTAGAATTCCGCTCGATTACCATATTTTTGTGTGCTATTGCCCACGCCTTCCGAGTGGGCCGGGCCGCCGGACTCGGATCGCCTAAAATTTTTCCGGACTATCAAATACGACCTAAGGAACCATAGTATCCGCCCCGCCATGATCGTTCCTCATATTTTGTGTTTTTCGGCCAAACAACTAGAATTCCGCGCGATTCCCATATTTTTGTGTGTTATAGCCCACACCTTCCAAGTGGTCCCGGGACCTCCGGACCCCTATCGCCTAATATTTTTCCGGACTATCAAATAATACCTAAGGAACCATAGTCACCGCCCTGCCAAGATTGTTCCTCATTTTTTGCATTTTTCGGCCAAACAACTAGAATTCCACGCGATCCCATATTTTTGTGTCTTATAGCCCACGCCTTCCGAGTGGTCCTGGATCTCCGGACCCCTATCGCCTAAAATTTTTCCGGACTATCAAATAAGACCTAAGGAACCATAGTCACCGCCCAGCCATGATCGTTCCTAGTTTTTTCCGTATTTCGGCCAAAAAACTAGAATTCCGCGCGATTCCCATATTTTCGTGTCCTATAGCCAACGCCTTCCAAGTGAACCCGGGAACTCCGGACCCCTATCGCCTAAAATTTTTCCGGACTATCAAATACGACCTAAGGAACCATAGTCACTGCCCAGTCATGATCATTCCTCATTTGTTGCGTTTTTCGGCCAAAAAACGAGAATTCCGCCCGATTACAATATTTTTGTGTGCTATTGCCCCCCCTTCCAAGTGGTTCCGGGACCCCCGAACCCCGATCGCCTAAAATTTTTTCGGGCCGTCAAATACGACCTAAGGAACCATAGTAACCACCCCGCCATCATCGTTTCTCATTTTTTGCATTTTTCGGCCAAAAAACTAGAATTACGCCCGATTCCCATATTTTCGTGTGCTATACCCACGCCTTCCAAGTGGTCCGGGGAGCCGCGGACCCCGATCGCCTAAAATTTTTCCGGACTATCAAATACGACCTAAGGTACCATAGTCACCACCCCACCATGATCGTTCCAAATGCTTTGCATTTTTCGGCCAAAAAACTAGAACTCCGCGCGATTTGCATATTTTAGTGTGCTATATAGCTTACGCCTTCCGAGTGGTCCCGGGAGCCGTGGACCCTGATCGCCTAAAAATTTCCGGGCCATCAAATACAACCTAAGGAACCATAGTCACCGCCTCGCCATGATCGTTCCTCATTTATTGCGTTTTCCGGCCAAAAAACTAGAATTTCGCTCGATTACCATATTTTTGTGTGCTATCGCCCACGCCTTCCGAGTGGGTCGGGCCCCCCGGAGCCGGATAGCCTAAAAATTTTCCGGACTATCAAATATGACCTAAGGGACCATAGTCACTGCCCCGCCATGATCGTTCCTAGTCTTTTGCGTTTTTCAGCCAAAAAACTAGAATTCCGCGCGATTTCCATATTTTTGTGTGCTTTAGCCCATGCCTTCCAAGGGGTCCCGGGAACCCCGAACCCCGATCGCCTAAAAATTTTCCGGTCCATCAAATATGACCTAAGGAACCATAGTAACCACCCCGCCATGACCGTTCCTCATTTTTTGCGTTTTTCGGCCAAACAACTATAATTCCGCGCGATTCTCATATTTTTGTGTGTTATAGCCCACGCCTTCCGAGTGGTCCCGGGACCTCCGGACCCCTATCGCCTAAAGTTTTTCCGTACTATCAAATATGATCTAAGGAACCATAGTATCCGCCCCGCCATGATCGTTCCTCATTTTTTGGGTTTTTCGGCCAAATAACTAGAATTCTGCGCGATTTGCATATTTTTGTGTGTTATAGCCCACGCCTTCCGAGTGGTCCCGGGACCTCCGGACCCCTATCGCCTAATATATTTCCGTACTATCAAATAAGACCTAAGGAACCATAGTCACCGCCCTACCAAGATCGTTCCTCATTTATTGCGTTTTTCGGCTAAAAAACTAGAATTTCGCCCGATTCCTATATTTTTGTGTGTTATCGCCCACGCCTTCCGAGTGGGTCGGGCCCCCCGGAGCCGGATCGCCTAAAAATTTTCCAGACTATCAAATACGACCTAAGGAACCATAGTCACCGCCCCGCCATGATCGTTCTTAGTCTTTTGCGCTTTTCAGCCAAAAAACTAGAATTTCGCACGATTTCCATATTTTCGTGTGCTTTAGCCCATGCCTTCCAAGGGGTCCCGGGAACCCCGAACCCCGATCGCCTAAAAATTTTTCGGGCCATCAAATACGACATAAGGAACCATAGTAACCACCCCGCCATGTTCGTTCCTCATTTTTTGCGTTTTTCGGCCAAACAACTAGAATTCCGCGCAATTCCCATATTTTTGTGTGTTATAGCCCACGCCTTCCGAGTGGTCCCGGGATCTCCGGACCCCTATCGCCTAATATTTTTTCGGACTATCAAATAAGACCAAAGGAACCATAGTCACAACCCTGCCAAGATCTTTCCACATTTTTTTGCATGTTACTGAAAAAGACCTAGAATTTCACCCGATTCCCATATTTTCGTGTGCTATACCCACGCATTCCTAGTGGTCCCAAGAGCCGCGGACCCCGATCGCCTAAAATTTTTTCGGGCAATCAAATACGACCTAAGGAACCATAGTATCCGCCCCACAATGATCGTTCCTTATTTTTTGCATTTTTCGGCAAAACAACTAGAATTCCGCGCGATTCCCATATTTTTGTGTATTATAGCCCACACCTTCCGAGTGGTCCCGGGACCTCCGGACCCCTATTGCCTAAAATTTTGCCGGACTATCAAATACGACCTAAGGAACCATAGTCACCTCCCCGCCATGATCGTTCCTAGTCTTTTGCGTTTCTCAGCCAAAAAACTAGAATTTCGCGCGATTTCCATATTTTCGTGTGCTTTAGCCCATGCCTTCCAAGGGGTCCCGGGAACCCCGAACCCCGATCGCCTAAAAATTTTTCGGGCCATCAAATATGACACAAGGAACCATAGTAACCACCCCGCCATGATCGTTCCTCAATTTTTGCATTTTTCGGCCAAACAACTAGAATTACGCGCGATTCCCATATTTTTGTGTGTTATAGCCCACGCCTTCCGAGTGGTCCCGGGACCTCCTGACCCCTATCGCCTAAAATTTTTCCGGACTATCAAATTCGACCTAAGGAACTATAGTATCCGCCCCTCCATGATCGTTCCTCATTTTTTGCATTTTTCGGCCAAACAACTAGAATTCCGCGCGATTCCCATATTTTTGTGTGTTATAGCCCACGCCTTCCGAGTGGTCCCGGGACCTCCGGACCCCTATCGCCTAATATTTTTCTGGACTATCAAATACGACCTAAGGAATCATAGTCACCGCCCAGCCATGATCATTCCTCATTTGTTGCATTTTTCGGCCAAAAAACTAGAATTCCGCGCGATTCCCATATTTTTGTGTGTTATAGCCCACGCCTTCCGAGTGGTCCCGGGACCTCCTGACCCCTATCGCCTAAAATTTTTCCGGACTATCAAATACGACCTAAGGAACTATAGTATCCGCCCCGCCATGATCGTTCCTCATTTTTTGCGTTTTTCGGCCAAACAACTAGAATTTCGCGCGATTCCCATATTTTTGTGTGTTATAGCCCACGCCTTCCGAGTGGTCCCGGGACCTCCTGACCCCTATCGCCTAAAATTTTTCCGGACTATCAAATACGACCTAAGGAACCATAGTATCCGCCCCACCATGATCATCCCAAATGCTTTGCATTTTTCGGCCAAAAAACTAGAACTCCGCGCGATTTGCATATTTTAGTGTGCTATAGCTTACGCCTTCCGAGAGGTCCCGGGAGCCGTGGACCCCGATCGCCTAAAATTTTCCGGGCCATCAAATACGACCTAAGGAACCATAGTCACCGCCCAGCCATGATCGTTCCTCATTTTTTGCGTTTTTTGGCCAAAAAACTAGAATTCCGCTCGATTACCATATTTTTGTGTGCTATTGCCCACGCCTTCCGAGTAAGCCGCGCCGCCCGGAGCCGGATCGCCTAAAAATTTTCTAGACTATCAAATACGACCTAAGGAACCATAGTCACTGCCCCGCCATGATCGTTCCTAGTCTTTTGCGTTTTTCAGCCAAAAAACTAGAATTTCGCGCGATTCCCATATTTTTGTGTGCTATCGCCCACGCCTTCCGAGTGGGTCGGGCACCCCGGAGCCGGATCGCCTAAAAATTTTCCGGACTATCAAATACGACCTAAGGAACCATAGTCACCGCCCCGCCATGATCGTTCCTAGTCTTTTGCATTTTTCAGCCAAAAAACTAAAATTCCGCGCGATTTCCATATTTTCGTGTGCTTTAGCCCACGCCTTCCAAGGGATCCCGGGAACCCCGAACCCCGATCGCCTAAAAATTTTCCGGGCCATGAAATACGACATAAGGAACCATAGTAACCACCCCGCTATGATTGTTCCTCAATTTTTGCGTTTTTCGGCCAAACAACTAGAATTCCGCACGATTCCCATATTTTTGTGTGTTATAGCCCACGCCTTCCGAGTGGTCCTGGGTCCTCCTGACCCCTATCGCCTAAAATTTTTCCGAACTATCAAATACGACCTAAGGAACAATAGTATCCGCCCCGCCATGATCGTTCCTCATTTTTTGCATTTTTCGGCAAAACTATTAGAATTCCGCGCGATTCCCATATTTTTGTGTGTTATAGCCCACGCCTTCCGAGTGGTCCCGGGACCTCCGGACCCCTATCGCCTAATATTTTTACGGACTATCAAATAAGACCAAAGGAACCATAGTCACTACCCTGCCAAGATCTTTCCACATTTTTTTGCATGTTACTGAAAAAGACCTAGAATTTCGCCCGATTCCCATATTTTCGTGTGCTATACCCACGCATTCCGAGTGGTCCCAAGAGCCGCGGACCATGTATCCGCCCCACCATGATCGTTCTTTATTTTTTGCATTTTTCGGCAAAACAACTAGAATTCCGCGCGATTCCCTTATTTTTGTGTGTTATAGCCCACACCTTCAGAGTGGTCCCGGGACCTCCGGACCCCTATCGCCTAAAATTTTTCCGGACTATCAAATACGACCTAAGGAACCATAGTATCCGCCCCGCCATGATCGTTCCTCATTTTTTGAGTTTTTCGGCCAAACAACTAGAATTCCGCGCGATTCCCATATTTTTGTGTGTTATAGCCCACGCCTTCCGAGTGGTCCCGGGACCTCCTGACCCCTATCGCCTAAAATTTTTCTAGACTATCAAATACGACCTAAGGAACTATAGTATCCGCCCCGCCATGATCGTTCCTCATTTTTTGCGTTTTTCGGCCAAACAACTAGAATTCCGCGCGATTCCCATATTTTTGTGTGTTATAGCCCATGCCTTCCGAGTGATCCCGGGACCTCCGGACCCCTATCGCCTAAAATTTTTCCGGACTATCAAATACGACCTAAGGAATCATAGTCACCGCCCAGCCATGATCATTTCTCATTTGTTGCGTTTTTCGGCCAAAAAACTAGAATTCCGCCCGATTACAATATTTTTGTGTGCTATTGCCCACCCTTCCAAGTGGTTCCGGAACCACCGGACCCCGATCGCCTAAAATTTTTTCGAGCCGTCAAATACGACCTAAGGAACCATAGTAACCGCCCCGCCATCATCGTTTCTCATTTTTTGCATTTTTCGGCCAAAAAACTAGAATTACGCCCGATTCCCATATTTTTGTGTGTTATAGCCCACGCCTTCCGAGTGGTCCCGGGACCTCCTGACCCCTATCGCCTAAAATATTTCCGGACTATCAAATACGACCTAAGGAACCATAATATCCGCCCCATCAAAAGACCTAGAATTTCGCCCGATTCCCATATTTTCGTGTGCTATACCCACGCCTTCCTAGTGGTCCCAAGAGGCGCGGACCCCGATCGCCTAAAAATTTTTCGGGCAATCAAATACGACCTAAGGAACCATAGTATCCGCCCCGCCATGATCGTTCCTTATTTTTTGCATTTTTTGGCCAAACAACTAGAATTACACGCGATTCCTATATTTTTGTGTTATAGCCCACACCTTCCGAGTAGTCCCGGGACCTCCGGACCCCTATCGCCTAAAATTTTTCCGGACTATCAAATACGACCTAAGGAACCATAGTATCCACCCCGCCATGATCGTTCCTCATTTTTTGCGTTTTTCGGCCAGACAACTAGAATTCGGCGCTATCCCATATTTTTGTGTGTTATAGCCCACGCCTTCCGAGTGCTCCCGGGTCTCCGGACCCCTATCGCCTAAAATTTTTCCGGACTATCAAATACGACCGAAGGAACTATAGTATCCGCCCCGCCATGATCGTTCCTCATTTTTTGCGTTTTTCGGCCAAACAACTAGAATTCCGCGCGATTCCCATATTTTTGTGTGTTAGAGCCCACGCCTTCCGAGTGGTCCCGGGACCTCCAGACCCCTATCGCCTAAAATTTTTCCGGACTATCAAATACGACCTAAGGAATCATAGTCACCGCCCAGCCATGATCATTCCTCATTTGTTGCGTTTTTCGGCCAAAAAACTAGAATTCAGCCCGATTATAATATTTTTGTGTGCTATTGCCCACCCTTCCAAGTGGTTCCGGAACCACCGGACCCCGATCGCCTAAAATATTTCCGGGCCGTCAAATACGACCTAAGGAACCATAGTAACCGCCCCGCCATCATCGTTTCTCATTTTTTGCATTTTTCGGCCAAAAAACTAGAATTACGCCCGATTCCCATATTTTTGTGTGTTATAGCCCACGCCTTCCGAGTGGTCCCGGGACCTCCTGACCCCTATCACCTAAAATTTTTCCGGACTATCAAATACGACCTAAGGAACCATAATATCCGCCCCACCATGATCATTCCAAATGCTTTGCATTTTTCGGCCAAAAAACTAGAACTCCACGCGATTTGCATATTTTACTGTGCTATAGCTTACGCCTTCCGAGTGGTCCCAGGAGCCGTGGACCCCGATCGCCTAAAATTTTCCGGGCATCCAAATACGACCTAAGGAACCATAGTCACCGCCCAGCCATGATCGTTCCTCATATATTGCGTTTTTTGGCCAAAAAATAGAATTCCGCTCGATTACCATATTTTTGTGTGCTATTGCCCACGCCTTCCGAGTGGGCCGGGCCGCCGGACTCGGATCGCCTAAAAAGTTTTCGGGCCATCAATTAGGACCTAAGGAACCATTGTCACCGCCTCGCCATGATCGTTCCTCATTTTTGCATTTTTCGGCCAAAAAACTAGAATTCCGCCCGATTCCCATATTTTTGTGTGCTATCGCCCACGCCTTCCGAGTGGGTCGGGCACCCCGGAGCCGGATCGCCTAAAAATTTTCCGGACTATCAAATACGACCTAAGGAACCATAGTCACCGCCCCGCCATGATCGTTCCTAGTCTTTTGCATTTTTCAGCCAAAAAACTAAAATTCCGCGCGATTTCCATATTTTCGTGTGCTTTAGCCCACGCCTTCCAAGGGATCCCGGGAACCCCGAACCCCGATCGCCTAAAAAATTTTCGGGCCATGAAATACGACATAAGGAACCATAGTAACCACCCCGCCATGATTGTTCCTCAAGTTTTGCGTTTTTCGGCCAAACAACTAGAATTCCGCACGATTCCCATATTTTTGTGTGTTATAGCCCACGCCTTCCGAGTGGTCCTGGGTCCTCCTGACCCCTATCGCCTAAAATTTTTCCGGACTATCAAATACGACCTAAGGAACCATAGTATCCGCCCCGCCATGATCGTTCCTCATTTTTTGCGTTTTTCGGCCAAACTATTAGAATTCCGCGCGATTCCCATATTTTTGTGTGTTATAGCCCACGCCCTCCGAGTGGTCCCGGGACCTCCGGACCCCTATCGCCTAATATTTTTCCGGACTATCAAATAAGACCAAAGGAACCATAGTCACCACCCTGCCAAGATCTTTCCACATTTTTTTGCATGTTACTGAAAAAGACCTAGAATTTCGCCCGATTCCCATATTTTCGTGTGCTATACCCACGCATTCCGAGTGGTCCCAAGAGCCGCGGACCCCGATCGCCTAAAATTTTTCCGGGCAATCAAATATGACCCAAGGAACCATAGTATCCACCCCACCATGATCGTTCCTTATTTTTTGCATTTTTCGGCAAAACAACTAGAATTCCGCGCGATTCCCATATTTTTGTGTGTTATAGCCCACACCTTCAGAGTGGTCCCGGGACCTCCGGACCCCTATCGCCTAAAATTTTTCCGGACTATCAAATACGACCTAAGGAACCACAGTATCCGCCCCGCCATGATCGTTCCTCATTTTTTGAGTTTTTCGGCCAAACAACTAGAATTCCGCGCGATTCCCATATTTTTGTGTGTTATAGCCCACGCCTTCCGAGTGGTCCCGGGACCTCCTGACCCCTATCGCCTAAAATTTTTCCGGACTATCAAATACGACCTAAGGAACTATAGTATCCGCCCCGCCATGATCGTTCCTCATTTTTTGCGTTTTTCGGCCAAACAACTAGAATTCCGCGCGATTCCCATATTTTTGTGTGTTATAGCCCACGCCTTCCGAGTGATCCCGGGACCTCCGGACCCCTATCGCCTAAAATTTTTCCGGACTATCAAATACGACCTAAGGAATCATAGTCACCGCCCAGCCATGATCATTCCTCATTTGTTGCGTTTTTCGGCCAAAAAACTAGAATTCCGCCCGATTACAATATTTTTGTGTGCTATTGCCCACCCTTCCAAGTGGTTCCGGAACCACCGGACCCCGATCGCCTAAAATTTTTCCGGGCCGTCAAATACGACCTAAGGAACCATAGTAACCGCCCCGCCATCATCGTTTCTCATTTTTTGCATTTTTCGGCCAAAAAACTAGA